>NC_142734.1:9188862-9413862 GCF_051943395.1 Hippocampus bargibanti | reverse complement strand
CAAATGCCTAAACTGCGCTCACCTCTTCTACACCCCTTTTAACATGGTATTAACTATGTTCTTGCTTCTTCCACTTCCAATTATACGTTTACGCTGATGCTGCAGATGGTGTGGTCTAATTGTGCTGTTTTTCAGGCTGCCTCCTTCTATGCCATCTTTCAGGCTGAACAGATGATCACAGCCTCTGGTTTCTCTCCCATACTCCCAAAAAGCTCTTGAGGATGTTCTCATTAACAGGATTTGTCAGAGCAACCTGCTAGCTCTGCTAATTTATTTCCTTTGTACAAAGCAGACTGCAGAAAGCACAGCCATCTAATTCATCCTGGTGCACAGGTGCATTTTGCTGTGTCTCCCTCTTCCTCAAACACCCTTCCAGTCACACTTGGCCTTGACTCGTCCCAGCTAAACACCACGTGTGGCAGCCTCTCAAAGAGTCCCCAGGGCTTTTCTCCTAGATTGCACAGCAATTAGTGGCGATGAAGGTTAGCGCCACATGGCTGACAAATGATATGTATTGTTGACAAAGCAGCCATCTTGGCCCACGTGCACACGGAGATTCGCCATGGCATTTCACTTCTGTTTGTGTTTGCACACAAAGAAAGCACTTTCTCAGCAAGCCTCCTGCCTCCCGCTTCTGAAATTCAGGGACGTTTGCTTTGGTATAGGTCTCAAAGGGTGTTGAGTTGTTCCTGCCATATCAGCATCCACCTTATCAGCTTCAAAAGCATTACTGCGTTGCACAATTTACAACCGCTGGAGAAAGATTGCTCGTAAAATGTACACTGTATACTGCAAAGCTCTTGACTGATGAATTTGCATTGCCTTTTTATTATCAGAAAGCTTTGAATCACATTTTGGCTTGCCACTAACGCACTGCAAACAAATTGCATGCACATACACTAAATGACATATTTGTGCCCTCGGGAAAATGATAGTAATCATCTCTGACTAATGATTCTCCTTTCGTTTGCATGATGAGACTGTTTTCTGGTTGAAGCACACCTACGCAGTTGTGCTTGTCCCATTACCTGGAGGCACATATGCTCAGTTGAACTTCAATCACTGAAGCTGTACACTTGAAAATCATTTTACATCTTCTAGGACTTAAAGTGGCAACCTACCAAACGACCGGATTTGTACAAAAATATACAATGACCTTTTACCGGACTAGGAAAGGGATTTGAATGTTGTCCTTTGATCTTGTAGTCTCATAAAATACAGTCATGGGGGACTGACTTATCATCGTGGTTGTGACTGCCATTCACAAAAAATTGAACAACATATACAAACACAAACAAAACACACAAACAAAAAAAATAAATATAGAGTAAAGTCTCGTTATATCGATATCGGATATATCGATAGTCCCGGTTATATCGATACTATTTCTATGCACGCACGGAGAAAATTACATGCAAACAGGGTCGGATATATCGATAGTCCCGATTATATCGATATTTTTTCGGACTCCCTTGAGTATCGATATAACGAGACTTTACTGTATATAACACTTTCAGCCACAACGTTATCACCAAAAACCTGGACAATACCACATATATATATATATATGTGTGTGTGTGTGTGTGTGTGTGTGCGTGTGTGTGCGTGTGTGTGTGTATGTGTGTGTGTGTGTGTGTGTGTGTGTGTGTGTGTGTGTGTGTGTGTGTGTGCGCGTGCGTGTGTGCGTGTGTGCGTGTGTGTGTGTGTGTGTGTGTGTGTACACTATATATACACAGTATATATATGTGTGTGTGTATGAGACAGCATCTGCCATTGGAAAAAAAGTGTATTTGAAGCCAAATGCCTAAACTGCGCTCACCTCTTCTACACCCCTTTTAACATGGTATTAACTATGTTCTTGCTTCTTCCACTTCCAATTATACGTTTACGCTGATGCTGCAGATGGTGTGGTCTAATTGTGCTGTTTTTCAGGCTGCCTCCTTCTATGCCATCTTTCAGGCTGAACAGATGATCACAGCCTCTGGTTTCTCTCCCATACTCCCAAAAAGCTCTTGAGGATGTTCTCATTAACAGGATTTGTCAGAGCAACCTGCTAGCTCTGCTAATTTATTTCCTTTGTACAAAGCAGACTGCAGAAAGCACAGCCATCTAATTCATCCTGGTGCACAGGTGCATTTTGCTGTGTCTCCCTCTTCCTCAAACACCCTTCCAGTCACACTTGGCCTTGACTCGTCCCAGCTAAACACCACGTGTGGCAGCCTCTCAAAGAGTCCCCAGGGCTTTTCTCCTAGATTGCACAGCAATTAGTGGCGATGAAGGTTAGCGCCACATGGCTGACAAATGATATGTATTGTTGACAAAGCAGCCATCTTGGCCCACGTGCACACGGAGATTCGCCATGGCATTTCACTTCTGTTTGTGTTTGCACACAAAGAAAGCACTTTCTCAGCAAGCCTCCTGCCTCCCGCTTCTGAAATTCAGGGACGTTTGCTTTGGTATAGGTCTCAAAGGGTGTTGAGTTGTTCCTGCCATATCAGCATCCACCTTATCAGCTTCAAAAGCATTACTGCGTTGCACAATTTACAACCGCTGGAGAAAGATTGCTCGTAAAATGTACACTGTATACTGCAAAGCTCTTGACTGATGAATTTGCATTGCCTTTTTATTATCAGAAAGCTTTGAATCACATTTTGGCTTGCCACTAACGCACTGCAAACAAATTGCATGCACATACACTAAATGACATATTTGTGCCCTCGGGAAAATGATAGTAATCATCTCTGACTAATGATTCTCCTTTCGTTTGCATGATGAGACTGTTTTCTGGTTGAAGCACACCTACGCAGTTGTGCTTGTCCCATTACCTGGAGGCACATATGCTCAGTTGAACTTCAATCACTGAAGCTGTACACTTGAAAATCATTTTACATCTTCTAGGACTTAAAGTGGCAACCTACCAAACGACCGGATTTGTACAAAAATATACAATGACCTTTTACCGGACTAGGAAAGGGATTTGAATGTTGTCCTTTGATCTTGTAGTCTCATAAAATACAGTCATGGGGGACTGACTTATCATCGTGGTTGTGACTGCCATTCACAAAAAATTGAACAACCTCAAATATTAGTTGACCAGGGCACGCATATTGTCATTTAGATCTATGAAAAGTTTTACGTATTGACAACGATGAGAATATGCTGTTGTCATATTGGTTGTGTGCGTCTAAATTTCAAGGGCGAGTTTGAATGCAAAGTGGGGACTAGCTGCTTTTAACTGTTTTTCTGTTCAATCCAACAGTACAGATATATCAAAGTAGCGGCACCTACCTGCACCTGATTTCACACTAATCTCTTCAAAAGCAGATTGTATGTACCAGCATCTACAATGTGCACTTTCATCAAACGTAAAGCGTAATTGGCACAGCCATCCGCATATCTTCAAAGGATACTGCTTGGCCATCTTACAACAATACTGGCACCCTTACATAAAAAAAAAAACTGCAATAAAATAACTCAAAATAAAGTAAATTGTGATAATTATAGGTTGATTGTTCCGTGGTAATTATTGTTTAAGTGACCTACATATAAATAATGGCACGGTCGCCTGAATATTTTAAAACCATTTGATGCCATCACACCTACATCAAATGATTTCTATAACACTCAAAGATAGAGACTTGGTTAAGCTGTGTCAGGTTTGAAAGGTGCCTTCTTCAGACTACACATTTTAGCTGCCCCCAAACAGTTTCAGTTGGATTTAGATCAAAGACCGCTGTACATTTTTGATCTCAACCATTCTTATCAACTTAATTCTCAACTCAACTGTAATGATAGAGCACTTTAAAACAACCATCACTGTATACACAGTGCTGTACATGGAGTAATTGTATAATATCAGATATAATTATCATTTCTAAATTAATAATGTAATATTATAAATAAAATAATAATTAATCACAAAGACAATAGAAAGCACAAAACAGTAAAACTATGATCCAGCCAAATCCCATCATCCCTCAGATTTGACAGGTCAATTTTCATTTAAGGGAGAGGAGATATGATTTCGAAAACATCAATGATATATCATTGATAAAAATATGGCCTGTTTCCTCCATGAAGATTTTATAATGACATGTGTTTTTCCACAATTTAACAGTTCGAGGGTTTCTCTAGTTTATTCCTTGACCTCTACAATAGGAAAAACATGACCTTTTCAAAAGTTTTGATCGAGAGATGTTGATTAGATTGCAGAAACACAGACTGTGTTTCCTCTAGCAGTTGGGAAAAGCAATTTGATGCTATTTGCTTCCTTGGCCAAGCTTGAGAGCAATGTTGTGAAAATGTTTCTTTTCGTTTACACCAACCATATTTTGTGCTTACAGGCAAACATGGGAGGGGGTACAAAAACTGCAAGCCTTTTTGTTTATATTGCCTTTACAAAGCATTTTTGTTTGTTTTTCACTACATACATACATTTCAGTACATATGTACTATCTATCACTATTTCTTCTATTTCCTAAAGTAATAACAGCCTCGGTATAGAGCAATGCGGTGGTAACAGAGGGAGCACTGTGAGCCGTCTGAAGTGGCTGATTTTAAAGAGCCAAAATATTTCATGTTTAGTCTGTGGTTTTTTTCCCCCAACCTTGAGACCACGCTGGAGGGTTGTCCAAATAAAGTTAGTGGAATTAGAATGCATGAAAGCGAAGCCCAAATTTTCAGAGCTTAACTTAGTGCAAACTGCTGACAGCAACAGTCTCATTTGAAGTGAACTGTCGTCCTGCATCATTTTAAAACAGCCATCACCTCTCTCTTGAGTTTATTTGCTCGTGTCAACAATTAACTTACCAATGGACAACGATCCATCTCTCACACGCACACATACACACACACACACACACACACACACACACACACACACACACACACACACACCACACGCACGCACGCACACACACACACACACACACCACACACACCACACACACACACACACACACACACACACACACACACACACACACACACAACACACACACACACACACACACACGCACACACACACACACACACACACACACACTGCAGATTGACATCCCAGGGGTAATACTAGTGGGCCTCAATCGCTTCAGCCTGTTATTGCTTCAGCCCCACTGGAGGCGTGATTCGGGATACACGGAAGTAAAAACACAACGACTGTAGTCGTTTGCCGGGAGGAATGTTCTGGCCGACGACACAACTTGTCCGGAGACGTCGGTTGTCCTTTAAGGCCGTTTGGTCAGACTGTATCAAATATTTGGCTGTAGGGTTTTTGACATTATTGTATCAACGCAAAGCCAGTCATGGTGGCAAATTCAGGACACTGCTGTGTTCATATTATTACCACTGAGATTGGAGGCAATTGGTCTGGTGCTCAATTGACACACACACAAACATACACTGTTATAGGTCTCAAAGGGTGTTGAGTTGTTCCTGCCATATCAGCATCCACCTTATCAGCTTCAAAAGCATTACTGCGTTGCACAATTTACAACCGCTGGAGAAAGATTGCTCGTAAAATGTACACTGTATACTGCAAAGCTCTTGACTGATGAATTTGCATTGCCTTTTTATTATCAGAAAGCTTTGAATCACATTTTGGCTTGCCACTAACGCACTGCAAACAAATTGCATGCACATACACTAAATGACATATTTGTGCCCTCGGGAAAATGATAGTAATCATCTCTGACTAATGATTCTCCTTTCGTTTGCATGATGAGACTGTTTTCTGGTTGAAGCACACCTACGCAGTTGTGCTTGTCCCATTACCTGGAGGCACATATGCTCAGTTGAACTTCAATCACTGAAGCTGTACACTTGAAAATCATTTTACATCTTCTAGGACTTAAAGTGGCAACCTACCAAACGACCGGATTTGTACAAAAATATACAATGACCTTTTACCGGACTAGGAAAGGGATTTGAATGTTGTCCTTTGATCTTGTAGTCTCATAAAATACAGTCATGGGGGACTGACTTATCATCGTGGTTGTGACTGCCATTCACAAAAAATTGAACAACCTCAAATATTAGTTGACCAGGGCACGCATATTGTCATTTAGATCTATGAAAAGTTTTACGTATTGACAACGATGAGAATATGCTGTTGTCATATTGGTTGTGTGCGTCTAAATTTCAAGGGCGAGTTTGAATGCAAAGTGGGGACTAGCTGCTTTTAACTGTTTTTCTGTTCAATCCAACAGTACAGATATATCAAAGTAGCGGCACCTACCTGCACCTGATTTCACACTAATCTCTTCAAAAGCAGATTGTATGTACCAGCATCTACAATGTGCACTTTCATCAAACGTAAAGCGTAATTGGCACAGCCATCCGCATATCTTCAAAGGATACTGCTTGGCCATCTTACAACAATACTGGCACCCTTACATAAAAAAAAAAACTGCAATAAAATAACTCAAAATAAAGTAAATTGTGATAATTATAGGTTGATTGTTCCGTGGTAATTATTGTTTAAGTGACCTACATATAAATAATGGCACGGTCGCCTGAATATTTTAAAACCATTTGATGCCATCACACCTACATCAAATGATTTCTATAACACTCAAAGATAGAGACTTGGTTAAGCTGTGTCAGGTTTGAAAGGTGCCTTCTTCAGACTACACATTTTAGCTGCCCCCAAACAGTTTCAGTTGGATTTAGATCAAAGACCGCTGTACATTTTTGATCTCAACCATTCTTATCAACTTAATTCTCAACTCAACTGTAATGATAGAGCACTTTAAAACAACCATCACTGTATACACAGTGCTGTACATGGAGTAATTGTATAATATCAGATATAATTATCATTTCTAAATTAATAATGTAATATTATAAATAAAATAATAATTAATCACAAAGACAATAGAAAGCACAAAACAGTAAAACTATGATCCAGCCAAATCCCATCATCCCTCAGATTTGACAGGTCAATTTTCATTTAAGGGAGAGGAGATATGATTTCGAAAACATCAATGATATATCATTGATAAAAATATGGCCTGTTTCCTCCATGAAGATTTTATAATGACATGTGTTTTTCCACAATTTAACAGTTCGAGGGTTTCTCTAGTTTATTCCTTGACCTCTACAATAGGAAAAACATGACCTTTTCAAAAGTTTTGATCGAGAGATGTTGATTAGATTGCAGAAACACAGACTGTGTTTCCTCTAGCAGTTGGGAAAAGCAATTTGATGCTATTTGCTTCCTTGGCCAAGCTTGAGAGCAATGTTGTGAAAATGTTTCTTTTCGTTTACACCAACCATATTTTGTGCTTACAGGCAAACATGGGAGGGGGTACAAAAACTGCAAGCCTTTTTGTTTATATTGCCTTTACAAAGCATTTTTGTTTGTTTTTCACTACATACATACATTTCAGTACATATGTACTATCTATCACTATTTCTTCTATTTCCTAAAGTAATAACAGCCTCGGTATAGAGCAATGCGGTGGTAACAGAGGGAGCACTGTGAGCCGTCTGAAGTGGCTGATTTTAAAGAGCCAAAATATTTCATGTTTAGTCTGTGGTTTTTTTCCCCCAACCTTGAGACCACGCTGGAGGGTTGTCCAAATAAAGTTAGTGGAATTAGAATGCATGAAAGCGAAGCCCAAATTTTCAGAGCTTAACTTAGTGCAAACTGCTGACAGCAACAGTCTCATTTGAAGTGAACTGTCGTCCTGCATCATTTTAAAACAGCCATCACCTCTCTCTTGAGTTTATTTGCTCGTGTCAACAATTAACTTACCAATGGACAACGATCCATCTCTCACACGCACACACACACACACACACACACACACACACACACACACACGCACACGCACGCACACACACACACACACACACACACGCACACACACACACACACACACACACACACACACACACACACACACACACACACACACACACACACACACACACGCACACACACACACACACACACACACTGCAGATTGACATCCCAGGGGTAATACTAGTGGGCCTCAATCGCTTCAGCCTGTTATTGCTTCAGCCCCACTGGAGGCGTGATTCGGGATACACGGAAGTAAAAACACAACGACTGTAGTCGTTTGCCGGGAGGAATGTTCTGGCCGACGACACAACTTGTCCGGAGACGTCGGTTGTCCTTTAAGGCCGTTTGGTCAGACTGTATCAAATATTTGGCTGTAGGGTTTTTGACATTATTGTATCAACGCAAAGCCAGTCATGGTGGCAAATTCAGGACACTGCTGTGTTCATATTATTACCACTGAGATTGGAGGCAATTGGTCTGGTGCTCAATTGACACACACACAAACATACACTGTTTTCTTTTTGCCTCTGTAAGTTGAACGAAAAGGCTAAGAGGATTGCGGCATTATAAGCATGGGCTTCCCTAAATAAACACTGTCTGATTGTATGCAGTATGCATCTGTCGACATTGCAGAAACATGTGCTGTCAAGACACGTTTGCAGATAAAAACGTGATATTTTTAATGTTTTTTTTTTCATCTTGCAGTTTTTTTTTTGTTTGCATTTCTCTTGTCAACAACAGCTTTTGTCTTCAGGAAAGTGACTCTAATTGCCAAATCCTATTCTTATTTATTTATCGCCTTTATAATCACCATTAAAGGAAAACCGATACCATTTTTTTATTTCATAACTGACAGAAAGATTTTTGATAGCATCTAAAATACCCAAAACACACAGGCTGATATTTTTAGTCAAATGCAAAACACCAATAAAAATGACTTAAAGTGTCCCAAAACGACTTCAAAATCACCTCAGAAAGTTTCAGTTTCAGAAGGTCCCGCCCCCTTGTTCGTGACGTCACGCCAAGACGTCTTGCCTTGGATGGATGCTTTCTTGTTTCTCATCCAGGTATGAATATGACTCAAATAGTTCTGAAAAGGAAAGCATAAATGTTTGCAATCGATCCAAGAAGTACTTGCATATGTAGCGTCCCAGAAAATGCACAAGATGGCGCCCAAGCACAGTTGGAAATGGGCTGATTTGTCTGCTGGGAATTTGTGTCAACTAGAATTAAATAGTAGTCTTGGTGCAACACACAACGATTCACCATCGTGTTATTTGTGTGTTTTCCTTCTAATTTCGCCATCAACACAGATCAACACGTTTTCAGACTAAACAAAGTACCCAAAATGCATTGTGAGTCGCTTTCTCTGTCAGCGGCGTTCCAGACGTGACGTCACGGTCGGTATCATCACCAACTCAAAAATAAGACTGCTTGAATATTCAGTGCGAGTCTTAAAATGTAAAATATAGCTATATGCGGTGGAATCTTTGTAAAATACGCTCAGTAGAAGTCATTTGAAGTGATTTTACAAATTATGGACACAACATGTACGCAGGCGTTGGTTGTCTTTTAAACCAGACTTTTATTCCAAAACTCCTTGACTCAAAAGACAAGACAAAGATTCATAATGAAGCAATTGTGAGTCTTCGGTTTGGCGTTGAGGGAGGAAAGACACATTGGAATGTGCAGCACGGCAGTAATTTATCTGCTCACAACTTTTGGAGTTTTCTGGGTGTTACATGATGTATGCGTTATAGCAGCCATAGGCATGCTCTATAGTTGGGGTCAGTTCAAGTAAGAAGGCCCATACATCAACTCCCCATTGGATTGGACATCCTGATTTTTGTGTGTGACTTATTGGTTTGGTGAAGTATTCCACGTCCAAGCTAAACACGCTTCCTTTCACTTTCCGTGCCAGAGATAAAACTGATAATTGGTCGTAAATGGACCTCATATGTTTCCATCAATTTCATAAATGTCTCTAATTGTTTAATGAAAACAATATGCAAGCTGGTTATGTGATGTAATATGTAGCATTCCATGGTCGTATGTGTAGCCTCTCAACGAGGGCAACGCTGCTGAATGTAGAGCATCTACAGACTCTGATTACACTATACGCTCCCTGTGATACGTAGCTCTAACATCTGTGTAAGCTCTCAGTCGTACAGGAGTGGTCCATCGATGAGAAGGTTTCTTCAGCCGACATCTATACAAATTTGAAGGTTTTGGACGTTTTCGCCTTCTATCCAGTCAGTCTTTAGTTCGCTGACGAAGCCTCTTGGATAGGAGGCGAAACGTCCGAAACCTTCAAATGTGTACAGATGACGGCTGAAGAAACCTTCTCATCGTAGCTCTACAAGTAGCAATGCTTATGTTTTGTATTTGTCTCTACATCCCATCCTCTCTTCCATTTCTGTACACACCACACTCTCCCACGATGCCTCCCTGTTACCTGTTTGCTCTCTCTTGTTTCTCATCTCATTCTCACGATACCCATCTGCCTGGATTCACTCAGGAAGCTGCCCAATTAACCTGCTTGAACGGCCATCGAGCGGCCAAAACCAGTCCAGTGTGCCAGACTTTCTATGAATCGGACGTTGTTACAAGAAAGCTCTTAAAAAATTAAGGGCATTCATCTTCATTGGTGTGACCGTGGTCATAGTGTTCAAGTTGAATATCCTTTGTGTGTGATATTTCTGCACAAACATGTATTAACAAGTACAACATGTTAATTTTGCTTTCAGTCAGTTTTTCAACCTGCCCATGAGCTTTATCACTTCTTTCATGTTCAATTCATTTCACAGCCTACCTGATTGCCACCTGTCACACATCTCCCATCGGTGTTCCTTCTCACGAGCATATGCCTTTTACTTTGCTTTCAACTCTTGAATATTATTTGGTGCTTGGTTCCTATATTAAAAAGGTAACTTTTGTGAGAAAATGGAGAGGAATGATTGGAAAGTGACTCTAATTGCCAAATCCTATTCTTATTTATTTATCGCCTTTATAATCACCATTAAAGGAAAACCGATACCATTTTTTTATTTCATAACTGACAGAAAGATTTTTGATAGCATCTAAAATACCCAAAACACACAGGCTGATATTTTTAGTCAAATGCAAAACACCAATAAAAATGACTTAAAGTGTCCCAAAACGACTTCAAAATCACCTCAGAAAGTTTCAGTTTCAGAAGGTCCCGCCCCCTTGTTCGTGACGTCACGCCAAGACGTCTTGCCTTGGATGGATGCTTTCTTGTTTCTCATCCAGGTATGAATATGACTCAAATAGTTCTGAAAAGGAAAGCATAAATGTTTGCAATCGATCCAAGAAGTACTTGCATATGTAGCGTCCCAGAAAATGCACAAGATGGCGCCCAAGCACAGTTGGAAATGGGCTGATTTGTCTGCTGGGAATTTGTGTCAACTAGAATTAAATAGTAGTCTTGGTGCAACACACAACGATTCACCATCGTGTTATTTGTGTGTTTTCCTTCTAATTTCGCCATCAACACAGATCAACACGTTTTCAGACTAAACAAAGTACCCAAAATGCATTGTGAGTCGCTTTCTCTGTCAGCGGCGTTCCAGACGTGACGTCACGGTCGGTATCATCACCAACTCAAAAATAAGACTGCTTGAATATTCAGTGCGAGTCTTAAAATGTAAAATATAGCTATATGCGGTGGAATCTTTGTAAAATACGCTCAGTAGAAGTCATTTGAAGTGATTTTACAAATTATGGACACAACATGTACGCAGGCGTTGGTTGTCTTTTAAACCAGACTTTTATTCCAAAACTCCTTGACTCAAAAGACAAGACAAAGATTCATAATGAAGCAATTGTGAGTCTTCGGTTTGGCGTTGAGGGAGGAAAGACACATTGGAATGTGCAGCACGGCAGTAATTTATCTGCTCACAACTTTTGGAGTTTTCTGGGTGTTACATGATGTATGCGTTATAGCAGCCATAGGCATGCTCTATAGTTGGGGTCAGTTCAAGTAAGAAGGCCCATACATCAACTCCCCATTGGATTGGACATCCTGATTTTTGTGTGTGACTTATTGGTTTGGTGAAGTATTCCACGTCCAAGCTAAACACGCTTCCTTTCACTTTCCGTGCCAGAGATAAAACTGATAATTGGTCGTAAATGGACCTCATATGTTTCCATCAATTTCATAAATGTCTCTAATTGTTTAATGAAAACAATATGCAAGCTGGTTATGTGATGTAATATGTAGCATTCCATGGTCGTATGTGTAGCCTCTCAACGAGGGCAACGCTGCTGAATGTAGAGCATCTACAGAACTCTGATTACACTATACGCTCCCTGTGATACGTAGCTCTAACATCTGTGTAAGCTCTCAGTCGTACAGGAGTGGTCCATCGATGAGAAGGTTTCTTCAGCCGACATCTATACAAATTTGAAGGTTTTGGACGTTTTCGCCTTCTATCCAGTCAGTCTTTAGTTCGCTGACGAAGCCTCTTGGATAGGAGGCGAAACGTCCGAAACCTTCAAATGTGTACAGATGACGGCTGAAGAAACCTTCTCATCGTAGCTCTAACAAGTAGCAATGCTTATGTTTTGTATTTGTCTCTACATCCCATCCTCTCTTTCCATTTCTGTACACACCATCACTCTCCCACGATGCCTCCCTGTTACCTGTTTGCTCTCTCTTGGTTTCTCATCTCATTCTCACGATACCCATCTGCCTGGATTCACTCAGGAAGCTGGCCCAATTAACCTGCTTGAACGGCCATCTGAGCGGCCAAAACCAGTCCAGTGTGCCAGACTTTCTATGAATCGGAACGTTGTTACAAGAAAGCTCTTAAAAAATTAAGGGCATTCATCTTCATTGGTGTGACCGTGGTCATAGTGTTCAAGTTGAATATCCTTTGTGTGTGATATTTCTGCACAAACATGTAATTAACAAGTACAAACATGTTAATTTTGCTTTCAGTCAGTTTTTCAACCTGCCCATGAGCTTTATCACTTCTTTCATGTTCAATTCATTTCACAGCCTACCTGATTGCCACCTGTCACACATCTCCCATCGGTGTTCCTTCTCACGAGCATATGCCTTTTACTTTGCTTTCAACTCTTGAATATTATTTGGTGCTTGGTTTCCTATATTAAAAAGGTAACTTTTGTGAGAAAATGGAGAGGAATGATTGAATGCATCTTTGGGTTGGACACAGTCCAAGTGCATTGAAAAGTGGTTTTGTAGAGTGAAGTCAATTTGATTTTGTTAAATGGTTGCATAAAATAACATTATCTGGATCTTGATATCCTTTTAAAGCAGACGAACTGCTGATGACAGTTTGCACAAAGTAAAATGATTTTGAACCAGATATTTTCCAAGGTAGATGTATGGTCTAATGTTTCTGGATTATATTTAATACAACTTTAGACGAAAACAAAAGCAAATTCGGCCTGCCATTTTGCGTGTTTGAGTGCGTGTGCATGTGTGTGTATACAGAGATATTTGACATCTTCAAATATCACAAATGCATATTTTTATTTGTCCAAATGTGCCTTGCATATAAGTTTCTCATCTTGTGCAATGTTGCCTTGTGGAAACTTCAGTATGTATAGAAAAATGACTCTGGTGTTTAATTCATAATGAATATACACAAGAGTAATTTGATTTTCCTAACAAACTTGGTCAAACAAAGTTGTGGAAACCTATGAAATTAAAATGTTGCAAGCATTTCAAGTTGAGCCTCAATCTATTTAATGTTGCAGTTTAGCTTTCTTTTGTGAAACTAAACATTCTGTTTGATTAAAACATCACGTTTCCTTCCTGTGGTGCTTTGAGCTGGTATTTTCAGTATTTTAGGGATGTGACTGGCTGACTGCCTTAACAAAGAGGCACCAGATCAATGCACAACGTGGGCACTTTGCCTTCGATGTTCTTTGGATGTTGTTTAGGTGCAGCACAGTGCCAGTGGGCCTCTTTCCTCTGTTGTCTTATTCATATAAGGACTCTTTTAGCATCATCGACCTGTGGAGATACTGGAGGTCTTCTTGTATTGACGCAGGAAATCCTAGCATTCTTTATTTCTTTAATTGTTGCAAAACTGGTTCCTGTTGCTGGTTTTCTGCTTTTTGTGGCTGGTCAGGTACATGAAGTTTATATTGTCTTTGTTAAAACTTGCACTTTGATTGTGTGTTCTTTGTAATCAACACATCGGTAATGATTGTTTGTACTATGGGAGGATACAATGTTATTGCTCACTATTCAAAATGAATTTGTAATATGAATTTGCATGACATGACTTGATTTTGGTTGGAAGCAGAATTTTGACACGAAAACAAAGTCATATTCATCCACCATCTCCTTTCAAGTTAAGCAACTATTACAGTACTTGCATGCTTTTGCTTAGGTACCCAGAGCAGTACATTAGTACGAAGGGCGAATCACAGAGAGCGGCAATAACACAAGTGCCTATCAGTCAACGTTCCGTCCGAGTAAATTCACATCACACGTTGATGAAAAGGACACAATGAGATACAGATACAAATTGGACAAATTGGATATTATGAATCTATCAAGCAGTACACTGAAAAAGCCACACACACCAAACGGTGGGGTGTCCATCCATGGTGGAAGGATATGAGTCAAATTGTAGTTAAAAAAAAGCAAAGGTATGTCGGCTCTGCGTGACTCTGTACAGGAATTATGGTGGAGGGTCACGCCTTTGGGGGTAACGGGTTTGTTTTCTGCCTATCTTCACATGGTATCGGTAGAATTCAGCTTGAACTGGTCACCAGCCAAAGACAGGGCCCATAGAGACAAGTAACCACTCACACTCATTCACTTCTAATGACAGAGTACCCAAAAAAAACACACGATAATAGGTGGAACATACATTTTTCCTCTTGTCATCGTCATACTTGTCTAACGTGTCTTGCCTCCTCCTGTTTAATTCAAGACGCAGACCTTCTTACTAAGTGGACAGGATGTTAACTCTCTCTGGACTTTTGCCTGCCTGGTCTGAGAGAAAATGATAGCGGCACAAGAGACACACAGTCATGTTGAGGGCGCAACAAAGCCAAAAGTCGGACGGATTTAGCAAGGGTAGCTTTGTTTCTGCTGTCTGACGAACGTGAGAAGACTGTTGTATGTAAAAAGACAAGTGACAGCTTTGGCTTAGGGTTTCATGCAATGTGTCTAGACATTTAAATCCCCAACAGAGAATAGGGTGCCTTGAGGCAGGATAAGGCGCAAAGATCGGATGGCATTGTGAGCACATGTTTCTGACGCATCCGTGCTTAAACTGTCCTGATTTCGTTGCAGATTGCACAGTTAGGATATTGGAATGAAAGGCGGTTGTGGTATGCATTGACCGCAGTTTAACATACAATATATAAATCCTATTAAAGCTAAGAAGGAGTGGGTGGATGATTCTTTTTTCCTTTTGTATTTCAAGCGCATTTGCTGCATCTGAGCATTGTTTTGAATCAACAGTGTGCACAGAGAGCAAGAATGCTTTGATGCGTCAGGCAACATTAATTCATTCTCTTTATTTTTATTCCCAGGGACCTTTTAGTTTGGAATTCCTGCCTAAATGATTCAATATCTGAATATTTTAAAACCATACTTTCAATGTTTCAATATGTAGGAAAACATGCTACCCACGTGGTAAATGTATATTTATTTCTTCAGTAGGGAAGGCCCTGTACAGTATATCCATGTTAGGTAAGGCACAAATATTGGTACCATGAAATACAGTGTATTTTTGGGTTGCCCATAGCAGACATGTTTTTACAATGCTAACTCTTGTTTGGAGGAGAATGTGCATTGGCACTGAAATAATTCTACATGGTCTTATTTCTGTGAAAGCTTGACCTAAATAATCAGTGATGGATTTTAGCCACCGCGATTGGCTTGCAATCGGTTCAGGTGTCCCCTGCTTATTGCCCGAAGACAGCCACGACCCTTGTGAGCACAAAGCAGATCGCTTTGAGACAAATCTGACAATGCGATAACATCAGGCCAAGATATGTGGCTGCATTCATGTCATTTTTCACCAGCTGATTAAATAAAGCATACATATCCTTCATGTTTCACCTCTCTTCTACAGTAAACTTTGATGACTGCATGGGGAACAAAGCGGTGGTTTTCAAGAGCAGCAATCCCAACTTCAGTGTGCGCACAGATGGGTCCATCTTTGCTCGGAGAGAGGGAGCTTCCTTGCCTGAGCCAATCCAGTTTAAACTAACAGCAAGTGGTCCACATTCTCACCTCTGGAAGACTGTGATCCAGCTGGCACTCATAGACCGCCCTGCCCGACAACAAAATGAGCATGAGGTAAGTTAAAATAACACATGCACAGCTCAGTAAATAATCAACCGTTGAGTCGTCTTCATATTAGATTCCTACGAGCAGTGACGTTAAAAGCCATAAATCAGGTCAAAACTCCTTAGGGCTTCAGCAAGTCACAGAGACTCGAAATAAATAAGTAGAGTAGCACTTGGTAAAAGTAATAGAATGGTGCTGCCACAAGGGGAGAGAATGATTGCCCTTAGCCATAAGCTGTTATTGGAAATCCTCTGATCCCTTGGATACCCCACAAGCACCTGACAGGTTCTCTTCTAATCAACTGTTTTCGGAGGACAGGCAAAGAGCGTCACCAAGCTTCAAGTGCCCCCAAAGCAGCAGCTCCCCATTGCAACTAAGGGGCTGGTATAATGAAATCTGTTTACTGCTTAATTTGTTAACTGGTTGCTTTTGTTGCATAAGTGAGAGGCAGACGCAATGGCTCTAACTGTCGGATTTCTCTAAACATATATCCTGTGTTGTGGCATCAATTTAGGATTGCTTTTAAATTACCCACTGGTACTAAGAACAAACCGTAATTATAGTCATTCACAATTTTATGAACAGACATTTTTCATTCATTCAAAACTATATAAAAGAACACAGTGAATTAATAAAAATGTACTTCTACGTCGTTCTGGAGATACTGCAACACATGTGGGAAGGCCCTTCTTGTCAAAAATAGCTTAGGATTCAGCAGTCATGGTTGCCCGTCAGGTTCATGTATAGTTTACGTTTTTTCAATTTGTTACAATTACTTTCTGTTTACTGCGTCTACAATGGGTGGCGAGGGGGCAGTAATGCTCTGGCTTGTTTTGTGGGATTTTCCCAAAGTCATTAACTTTGAATTAGGGATTTGACAGGTCATTCTACATTATCAAAAGTGGTAAAATTTCTTTTTCTGGCCCTAAAAAGGAGAAAATAGGTCAATTCCTTTTCCAACAGACACAAAATGAAGCATGCCGGGCTAACAGCCAATTAGTGAAAGTGAACATTCCTTCCGAGTCAACTAATGTAACATTCCTGAGGAGAATGTTAAGTGAGCGAGTGAGTCGTGGATCACACACGATTCACTTCAAAACCAACACGCACACAATATGCAGCATGCTATGTTGTGGAAAGCAGCAGAAAAATATATGTATGTTATGCTCTGTTGAATAACTTCCAGATGTCGAGGGCCTGGGTGATATCAGAGCGTGCAGAATTTTGGGGAAGTAGTGGTGAGGAGAGCTGGGCCCCACGCCAGGTGGCTAAGGTTGAAGGTACAATTGCTGCAGGGCCTGCAACCATGCCACACTCTGTAGCTTTTGTTCGATTTAGCAAACAAGTGTGAGATATTCTTTTAAGGGCGGGCCTGGAGGTGCGTAATGATTTCAAATTGTTCGCCAATTCTCAGTTACATGCCACATATTCTTTTTTTTTTGCTTTGAGTTGGTTGTGCTTGTAATTGGTTTTCCCCGCAAGCTCACCTGTTGACGATTACATTTGAATCAGATGAAATTCACTCTGCACCAAGCCCCTGTATTCATGAACATATTTCGCTCAGAGAAATATTATATATTTATTTAAAATATATATATATATATATATATACAGTAAAGTCTCGTTATATCGATAATCAAGGGAGTCCGAAAAAAATATCGATATAACCGGGACTATCGATATATCCGATCCTGCGCCGAACTGCATTAAACAAAAGCCGCCAAAAGAGGGCAGCCAAGCGCCATATAAGAAACGGAGCTGGCCATTAGCTCCCTTTTTTTTGGGTGAGATGTTCCCCCAATGTTGCCTCAAAATGGCACATATAATTCTTTAATGATTGTAAACATGTATGCTTTAATCTTCAGAACTACAGTGTATTTGAAACATATTCATAACTGGATGTGTAACAAGAAAGCATATTATCCGAATCTGAAGCCATTGTTTGGATTCACAAGCAATGCAAGACGTCTTGGCGTGAAGTCATTTTTATTTGCATTTGAATAAAAAGTGACATCGGCTCTCCTTTAATACACAGTATGGAATGTTAATAATTTTCAAAATCATCGCGCTTCAGCAGACAAAACAAGAAACATTGTTGCAAAAAACGATTGCATTCATATACAGTACAGTGGGCATGTACATAACACAACAGGGAAACTGCAACGCTTACATCTTACTGTATTATGTATACAATTTAAAAAAGTCAATCTTCTTCTGCTTCCCATTTTTACCTTTTAACACAAACACTTCAATCTCGTCTGCTACACACGAGCTAGCGTCTGAAAATGAAAATGGCTCTGCTACACGGGTGCTGGGCGCGTAACCAAGTCACCTGACCAAGTCGACCAATGGCGCGACTGATGGCGTGACACGTAACCAAGACACGTGACCAAGTTGACCAATGGCGCGACCGATGGCGTGTCACGTGACAAAGTCACACGGCCAAGTCGACCAATAGCGCGACCGATGGCGGCTCATGTGACCAAGTCGACCAATGGCGCGACCGATGGCGGCTCACGTAACAAGACACGTGACCAAGTTGACCAATGGCGCGACGGATATATCGATATAAACAACAAAAATGGCCGGCGGGGGATGAAAAGGAGCACCGTAATAACCGGATTACCGTAATAACCGGGTATATATATATATATATATATATATATATATATATATATATATATCACATCTGCAAATTATTGGAAATCTGCCTTAATACTACGTATTTTCAATTTCGGGAGAAATTTTATAAACAAATTCATGGTTGTGCTATGGGCTCACCAGTTTCACCCATAGTGGCTAATCTGTACATGGAAGAGATGGAGAAACAGGCCCTCACATCCTTCCCGGGGACAAAACCTAGACACTGGTTTAGATATGTGGACGATACTTTTGTAATAATTAAAAAACAAGAAATTCAATCCTTCACAGATCACCTCAACTCTGTAGACATCAACATTAAATTTACTCGTTTAATACTATCGATTGACGTATTCCAAACTACTTGAGAAACTGTAGTATTCCACAACCAATTTGCACTTTTGATCAGTGGAGGTCCAATTCAATTGTCATCGATTCAATTCGATCACACTCCATAATCAGAAGTTTGCATGTGAAGAACTGACACATTCGCCTCTATCACGTATATCAAAAATGTGAGGCTGCCACTTCAGAACTGACAAGACATTTTGCTCGATGCTTATGCAGGCATGTGTTTCTTTAATCAGTGGGCGTATGTATGACAAACAAGATTTGATCAATATTGTACCGTAATGGACAATTAGACCTCACAAGCCTTATGCCATTGGTGTCAAACTCGGGTCATGCAGGGCCGCCATCCTGCATGTTTTCCAAGTCACCCTGTTGCAACACACCTGACTTAAATGATCAGGTCACACAGATTAAACCAGGTGTTTACCTGGTTTAATGGTGGCAATACAAATCTGTTTATCTCGAGTTTCTTTATCCACTCTTTTTCTCAGTATCTCTCTCATGAGCTTTCTCATATCACTTTGCCTATGTAAAAAGAAGGAATGGAGAGCAGTACTTATTTAAGTAAAGAAATAATGACTGATAAATGTATCTCCATATCTAAATTCCTCAAAAATATTGTTTCTGTGCATGTATATTCTTTACCTTTTCTGACAACACTGGTGAAAAATGAGTGAAGCTACATGCCCGGCAAACGTTGATTCCCCTGAAGAAAAGAGAATGCATTTTGTTTGGCTTGCGTCGGTCAGGTTGTGGTCCGCTGGCAAAGCCTGAAAGTAAACAATTGAGTGCATGCTTCAGCACACTTGCCAAACACTAGACAAGATGTTTATAATCTTCATGTGTGTATTTGGTTGACAAGCTTCTATTTTTTTTAAACAGTGTTGCAGTGATGTTGCAAGGTTATATTTTTGCCATCACTGAAAGGAAATTAAATTGATGTACGTACTTGTTTGAAAGGGACTCCTGGAAAATGGCTCTTTAAATGTCTAGCTTATATAGTGTATAGTGTATAGTGCCACTTAGCAGTTTTTTTGACAACGATACTAGTGCAGCGTGTTCTACCGGAAACAAATTCCTTGTGTGTCCTACATACTTGGCAATAAAGATGATTCTGATTCTGATTCTGATTATGGAGAATTTGTCCTTGCATATAGTGAGAAATTAAGAAACTCACTAAATATTTTGTTTGCCGTCTCTATCCATAAATGTGTTTGTGAGTGAGCCATTCTGTGTTTTGACGGCTCCAAGTTTCTGCCATGTAGCGTCTAAGAAATCTAAAATGAAAAGCAATTATAGTCCTGATATATTGCTGACTTTCATCTATTCCGGGTGGCTCTAGAATGTATGCCTCATAATAAACAGAGACTTGTTGTAGTATGAAATTAAAATTCAATGTGTTTAAATTGAAATTGACATAGCAGCCTGACCCCCCACCATCCCTGCCTCTTTTTTGTAATCAAGATTTTGCCAGCCCTTGCCTTCCTCTGTGCATGTTCTCGCCGATCCCTATGTGGGTTATGTCCGGGTTCTCCGGTTTCCTCCCACATTCCAAAACAGACATGTCAGGCTGATGAAACACTCAAAATGTCCAAGCATGTGATTGTGAGTGTGGATGAATGTTCGTCTCTGTGTGCACTGCTTGAAAACAGATTTCAGAGGCTCCAGCATGTCCTGCGAACCTCGTGAGGATAAGCAGATCAGCAAATGGATTGATGGACGAATTTTTCCTGTAAATATTATTGGAATCATTGAATGCCCACTTAGCTTTTCAACACGTCTCTCAAAGGGAAAGATCACATGCTCCCGAAAGTAAACATCACCTCCATCCAAGGCACACCACACCTTAACCCCCACCCCCACCGCCCGGACTAATACAGACCATATGCTTGCTTGAAGCATTTAAAGCCATCCTAAAAGCTTTTCCCTACAATGTCTTTCAAATGAAGTACATCTGAAAAGTGCTCTTTCTGCTGTCAAATACAAGACAAAGCTCTGAGGGACCTTGACCAAGCAAGGGAAAAAATACAGAGGCAAGGAGAAAGCACTTTGTGTATGCTCCATTTGCTTAATTGCTTTTTTTCCACTTTCAAACATTACCGCTTCCAAAGGGAATCTCAAGACAACATATTGCATGTGAGTAATCCAAAGCAAAGAAGGAGAAACATTAAACCACTTCTTTTTTTCTATATAAATGGATGGTTTTGATTATTTTTTCTTTCAAATTCACAACAAGAGATTATCCTGCTATTCTGACAGAAACACAGACACACTCATACACTATACATTGTGTACTTCCCTGGTCCTGCTGAATACAATATATAGTAATGGAAATGCATTCTGCTCGTGATCATCTCGGAAGACATCATAGTGTGTGTTTTGAACTGAGGTTGTTACATTCTATAAGTTCATCACCAGATGGCAAGTGCGTATTCACACCATGCAATGCTTAGAATCAGCCCCCCCCCCCCCACCCACAAAAAAAAATATGGGGCTGATGATCTGTAGCTGTCGATGTAAAACATGTTTACGATATGACAGAAGACTGGTGTCTGGTCATAAAAATTGAAAAAGAGACACTGTTCAAAATAATAATATAAAATGAGAGGCGAGCCTTTCCTGTTAAAATATGCTGCTGCACTTGATCTGAAGTCAGCAAATAAAAGTCAATTCAAGGCCAAATGCATCTTAAATGAATCGTTCCTCTTCTCTAACATGTCATAATGTCAGTGGGGCAAATGTCTGAGGCAAAAAGACTGACTGGTTCCCTCCTGGCACAGCTCGACGAGTTTTTTTTTTTTTTTTTTACACATCATTGCACTACCATCCATACATAGAGCAGTGCTACAGGAATCCTGTTTTTGAAACAAGCTGTCAGGGAGAAAAACAATATTGCTGCAAAAGAAGGGTAAGGGAGAGTGTGTAAGCTCGGGGTAGCTCAGGGGTGAGTGATTAAGAGAGAGCACAAGTGATGCACTGAATAATGACGCCGGTGTCAGTGTTCTTGACATGTTTGTTTTGCCTTGCCGATATCCCTGAGATATGTTGATAAAATAGTTGCACAACACATGCCTGGCATTCGTAATCTGATACAATTTTGTATCCCCCCCCCCACCCCATCCCCTTTCAAATTGCTGCTGTGGACTGCAAATTTCCCCATTATGGGACGAATAAAGGTTTTCTGATTCTGATTCTGATCATCTTCAACCATGTAGCCCGTGAACAGGTGTTGCATCATTCAGGACGTAAACCAATAACCTAATACAAAGTGACAATATGCTTGAGCATATCGTCACAGAATCCCCGAGCCTGGAGGTTAACAATCAAAGCTCTCCAAGCATATTATCAATAACTGACATTTGTTTTCTTCCTAAGTGCGGCCTGGTAGTCGAGTGGTTAGCACACCAGCTTCACAGTGCAGAGGTCGCCGGTTCGCATCCCGGTTCGGCCTTCCTGTGTGGAGTTTGCATGTTCTGCCCGGCCCCGCGTGGGTTTTCTCTGGGTCCTCCGGTTTCCTCCCACACTCAAAAAACATGCAGGGCAGGCAGATTGACAACTCCAAATTGTCCCTAGGTGTGAGTGTGAGAGTGACTGTTGTACGTCTTTGTGTGCCCTGCGATTAACTGGCAACCAATTCAGGCCTCGTGCCCGAAGACAGCTGAGATAGGCTCCAGCACCCCCCGCGACCCTAATGAGGAATAAGCGGTACGGAAAATGGATGGATGGATGTTTTCTACCCACCACTAAGCATAACGGGCAGACATCATAGTTCCCGTCATGTTTTTATTTATTTTTTGCTTTATGGTGCCCATGTCATCCATGAAGTCACAGCCTGATGAAAGAGGCTGTAAAACCCTCTCTCTCTCTCTCTCTCTCTCTCTCTCTCCTCTCTCTCTCTCTCTCTCTCTCTCTCTCTCTCTCACTCTCTCTCTCTCTCTCTCTCTCTCTCTCTCTCTCTCTCTCTCTCTCTCTCTCTCTCTCTCTCTCTCTCTCTCTCTCTCTTGCGCTCTCGCTCTCTCCCCCTCTCTCTCTTCCTAAACATTTTTTCCCAAAGTGAATGGCAATATTTAAAGTTTAAACTGTCACATTTATAGTCTGGGCGTCTGCATATAAAGGGGGTTTGGGGGACACCTGTTCACCGAAAGCCTGTATCCAGCTTGATTTAGGTGCCTTCATCTCATGATCCGGATGAAATATGAGGCACTTTCAAATGAATTAGGACACATCTTCTTCAGGTCTCTATGCTGTCATATTATTTATTTAGTTTTTTTTTTTGTTCTTTTGACTTCAAGACGGCGCCACGAGAGTGGCTGCCTTTCCAGCAGCTCATGTATTTTGTTTTTCTACTTTCATTCCTTTCATCACTTTGCTGCTGTGAAAAGTAAATTTCTCCACTGTGAGACTAATAAAGGCATATCCAATCCAATCCAATCTATAAAACACTGAGTGTCGCTTCATTTTTGTCTTCATATTTCTAGGTTTCCAACATTGGATTGGATTGGATTGGATTGGATTTGCCTTTATTAGTCTCACAGTGGAGAAATTTACATTTCACAGCAGCAAAGTGATGAAAGGAATGAAAGTTAATTAAAGTGGAAGTGAATTAGTGCTAACGTAAGAGGTGTACTGGTGGTCCAGAAGTATAATAGGATGTACTGTCATGCACTGAAGACACCATTGTGCTTCTTTGGTTCCATCACGACATAACTTTGTCAAGTTATTATTTTGACAGATGTACTTTTTGCACTTCCCCAAGAGCTAGTGTTGTCACTTTTGGGAACAGAACTACTTTGTAACATTGGGAAGAGGGCGGGCATTTGAAAAAAAAAGCAGCATATTGCTTTCTTTCGAAGGACTAATGCACTCTATTTGGAGAATAAGGTTAAAAGAAATACACAGCAAAGGCAATGAGGAAAAAATAAACTCACTTTGATCCACTTCACTAACTGAACAACTAAGAGTTCACTGATATTCAAAGTTCCTTCAGGAATGAAAGGGACTTTTTCCAAAATTAACATTATGTTATTGTGATTGTATCATAAATACTGACATTTTTGGTTTTGTTAAAAGGTCACAACCAAAGAGGGCGCGGTTGACGAAAGGAAAGAGACGAAGGAAGAATTCCAAGCCCCACACCCTGTCATCATGTTCTCCGGGGTCGGCCGGAACAACTCCACGGGTCTCCGAAGGCAAAAGCGAGACTGGGTGATTCCACCAATCAATGTTGCTGAAAATTCTCGAGGACCGTTCCCTCAGATGCTCGTCAGTGTAAGTGTGATTCATCATGAAATGACAATGCATGGTCGATCTTTAGACCCCTTTACTGATTCGGGTGTAGAGTATACACAACGTGTGCAAGACCAGGAATGGTGAAAAGGGGTTGTTCAATGCTCTGATGAGAGAAGTTCATCCAGACATCGAGCAGACTTCAAAGTAGCATCAAATACTACCAGTGACGGATTCTGTGTTTGCAAGCTTTCATGGTTTTCTTCATCCGGCCTTTTCAGAATGCTTTACAGAGTGTTCTTTTTAGCCCATGACTTCAACATGATATACTCAGCAATTAAACCCAATCAACATTCATTACAATAATTATTCTCAATATCTCAGCGCTAGCACTTTTTGAGGTGATATATCAGAAATGTTCACAATTTGTAAAGCAATTCAGAGGCCTGAGCCGGCGAGCAAATGAACAAAAGTAAAAATACAATAGATAGATATGCTACGTGGTTCGAGTTTCAGATACAGATGTTCAAGATGTGACTCTTTCATAGCAATCTCCATGCTTGTGGTGGAATTCTTTCAAAAAATGTCATTTTGAGAGAGAGCTGTTTCATCCCTATCTCCCTCTTTGCCTTTTCTTGGAATAGTTTGTGAAATATTTTGTCATTATCTGTTCCCTCAGTCTGCACAACAAATCCTCCCACTTCATCTCTTTTGTCTCTTAATACAGTTATGCATGATGTTTTTTAAAAGGAGTTTTATCTAGTCACTAGGGAACAGCAGCAGGAATTTTTTGTTCTTATCCCTCCCTGTAGATTGAGAAAAAAAATCACAAAAGACAACAATCAAGGAATGCGTGTGTTAAACTTTCTTTTTTTAGTATAAGCATCTACCCCATTACTCAGTGGTGTATGAAAATGCAAAGTGCATCAGTGTTATGAGACTAGCTACAAAAAAATGGGAAAGCACAGCTTTCATTTGAGCATTGTCCAGTCTGTGGTTTAAATAGGTCCATTGGGGCCTGGTGGCTTGGTGAGAAGAACATCAAAGTAATGCATTTTGTTTCCTCTGTTGAGCATGGATCTTTCATGATAACTGCAGGGCAGCCATATTGCCCGACTGAAAGCGAGAGGTCCCAAAAAGGAGACAACTCTGGGAAGTGGATGATATTGGGATCATTTTACTTCACTTTACTTTTCATTTATTTGCACCGCTTTGGTCCTCCTGTTGAGAATTGAGGCCGATGTTGATCTGGTTTTCCTGTGAAACTACCAAGAAGTCTGTACTAAGACGACACTCACTTGTATTTATGATGCAAATGACTAGAAGACCTAGTTGTGCATCTTTTTACGTCTCTTCTCCACTGCCAACCTGGAGCGCCGCCATCCCTCAGTGTTGCCTTCCCTAATGGCCTGTGAAGTCACTCTCCTCCCTAATGGGCCATTCTGTCATCCAGCGCGGCACTGAGTGACATGCAGACAGTCTCCCTCCCGCCGTTTCTCGTCTTCTTCAAACCTCGGCCAAGTTGCCATTAGCTGGGCGGGTATGGTTTCAGGAGCTCACCAATATTTCAGCTATAGCAGCACTTTGGTCAGGCCAGGTGTCAGGACCCCACTGACTGGTCTGTAAACTCTCGTGCCTAACGTGGCTCCAGGGCATGATTGATTTCACGTGTAGTGTTGAAATTCTTGAAAATGAGCTGAGATTGTGTCAAATCTCAGTAAGAGGTTATTATTCCCACCACCACCCCACCCCAACCACCATTCATAGCACAGCTATAATTGTTGCCCTGGCTTGTCAGAATTTTCCAAATTATATCTTGCTGAAATCAGCAGGATTGTTTCTGCTGCAATGCGTTTGCCGTGTTTTGACCTCTTAACTTCAAATTCTCAACTATGTAAATCAGGCAGACTTCCCTTCAAAAGCATAGGGCCATTATGGCTAATTCCTTTATATATCATAAAACATGCCATCACGTTTTGAGCTTCAGTTTCCATTTATATGCTATCTGTCTCTCACATACGTTTTTAATCCAAAGCCTTATATGTTTCCGTTTTCATAATATAGCTTGTTTATAACCCTAAATCACGCATTTTAAGATTTGCCGTTTGCATGGGAGGAATACATTGGATAGTCATTAAAGGTGTAGGCAATATCAAAAAAAAATATTATCGATGCTTGAAAAACAAGGAAATAAAAAGGAGCGTCAGCGCAGTGCGCCGATGCGTATGTGGAACTGTTGCGGCTTGGAATTGAAGCAGATTTATGTGGAACAGGAGATGTGAGACAATCTCTTTTCGTCAATGTATGCTACAGCTGCGTGTTTGCTTTCAACATTTAGCTTGTAGTCGACGTGCACATTCCACCATGATGTCCCTGATCCACTGGTGGAAAGACGCTTTGATCCTCTCCTCTTTCATCTAGAACTGCTTCATGTCATCACAAAGAGGGTACAGCAAGTCCTGAAGAATGAATGTCTCTCTGTGTCTTTGTTTTGTCATATTGCTGTCATATTGCGTCTATGCTGTCATATTATTTGCTATTTAGTTTTTTTTTTGTTCTTTTGACTTCAAGACGGCGCCACGAGAGTGGCTGCCTTTCCAGCAGCTCATGTATTTTGTTTTTCTACTTTCATTCCTTTCATCACTTTGCTGCTGTGAAATGTAAATTTCTCCACTGTGAGACTAATAAAGGCAAATCCAATCCAATCCAATCCAATTCCTTTCATGACTTTGCTGCTGTGAAATGTAAATTTCTCCACTGTGAGACTAATAAAGGCAAATCCAATCCAATCCAATCCAATAAAGCTGGGAATAAATGTTTACATCAATCTGCACAAGAATAGGTCACAATACAATTTTGGAATTCCCTAAGAGTACATGTATAAATCCCTCGCACTCACTTTTACTGTGCCATTTATTTTGAGCGTTCTTTCGATATGCCTGTCACAATGTGCAGGGACAAGTGAGTTTGTGCCATGGAAACCATATGTAAACTCAATTTTCCTTGTCCTGTACTTTCTCATTTTCTCCCAATCTGTTTGTAATTGTTCACAAAATGAAGAATGTTTCACAAAATGAGTAATGTATACTCACAACGCTGTTGTCTACTTTTTGATTCTCAATACTTTTATTTATTCTTCGTATTTACCTTTAAATTCAAGAGAAAAATATTTCAGAGTTGAAATTATTTCAATTCAACAATTTCCAATGAAAAATATTTCAGAGTTGAAATTATTTCAATTCAACAATTTCCAATGAATATTGAATTCAATCAATCAATAAACACAAGGACTGCAGGACATTACGTTTGACAGAAATACTCTTGCAATATAATATTTGTTTCCCATCTTAACTCATTCACTACCATTGTCGAATTTATTCAGGAATTGTAAAGCAGGACGTGGAGTGCCAATCCCGAATTTGTTCGGGTTTTGATTTTTCATGCGGAGGGTGCCGATAAAGTGCTGGTCAGACCTCTGGCAATTTTTTTTCACTTCCACGAGGGAGCAGCATTTGCCTTTTGTACAGCCGACCCCACTTTCACCTCATATTACTCCAGACTCATTTATTTTAGACATAAACTTTTTTTTTCTGATGAAAGAAGAGAGTCTAATGTTTCTAACGCTGTATTGGATGTTTATGTCATTAACTCAATATTCTGTGGGTCCTGCAATTTGAGTCAAAATGAAAAAAAAAAAAACAGGCACTGCAGTGGACACATTTTTGCACGTCTGGCAGTGGATGAGTTATGGTTATTTTGTCTGGCAATAATACACGTAATTTAGTTGTAGCTGATCTTCTTAATTAACGCTCAAAGTATTAAAGTCTTATCAGAATCAGAATCATCTTTATTGCCAAGTATGTAGAACACACGAGGAATTTGTTTCCGGTAGAACACGCTGAATGAGTAACATCATAAAAAATTGCAAAGAGGCATTATATGCAGTTCTCTTTGGGTTACTGTTTAAAGAGGTAATGGTTTGTGGGAAGAAGCTGTTTAAATGTCTGCTGGATTTGGTGCGCATGGATCAGTAGCGCCTGCCTGAGGGGAGTAGCTGGAAAAGGTGGTGGGCAGGGTGCGGAGGGTCCAGTAGGATTTCCCACGCCCTTGTTTGGATTCTTGCAGTGTTCAAGTCCTCGAAAGTGGGTAGGGCGGTGCCAATGATATTTTTCCACGATATACGATTCACATTGACTGAGATGTGCCCATTTCAATTCTAATTTGGATATAAAAATGATTGTGTGTTTCCTCATTTGCTTCTCGATGATAACACTGTGTGAATGAGCTAAGCATGCAACTTGATCTCATCATTTATTCATTTCTCGGGACTCGGAAAATGCAGTTTTTAACTCTAAAAACCGCCACACTGGATTTCAAATGAAACAGTCGGTGCTTTAATGACAGACTTTCAAGAATATTTGCAACTGTTAGGTGGTCTTTAGCCCTCTCAGTTTTTTTTTTAACTTTCTTAACTGGTTAGCTTCATGCCAGCATCCAATGACCTCGGGTTAAACCAAGTTTCCATGAAAAATAAAATACCTCAAGTCATGAGCTAATTTTAAGTCCAAAAATCATTTTTACGTCCCAGAGATCTTGCGTTGGATATGTGGTTATTTAATAGGAATAATGATTTAAACCAGCCAGAGAGGCCGCTGTGTGAAGGCAAATAATAAATAGATAAATAGCTCCAATTTGATTGGATGACGTATTGCTGGAAAGACATGACACAATGTCATGATGCAATACCTTAACCACGCAGGCCTCCATTTTGTGGTAGCGTCCAACAGCAAAGTAAAAAATAAAAAAATACAACATTTACTCTGAAGAATTGAATGGAAAAGAGTCACAACAAACTGAATATGCCTATTTGGTAGAAAGAGTGTACTTTTTATTAAACCTGTTAGTTTAAGTGTTGCGCTTATAGTTAGTTGTGGATAGTGTTTTATTTGGGAATGTTGAAAGCCTTTTTCCTTTTTGACATAGCTTGCTTGCTGTGTAGTATTATACTGTTTCAGTAACTTGTAGTTGTGTATCATTTATTTATTTACTCACCCAGTACTAACAGAGAGCGGCAAGTTGTTTGAATGATTGGCCAAAGAATTGACAACCTGCTGACCCATTGCCCTTCAAATTAAAAGGCTCAGCATAAAGATGAAAAATTAAACAAATTGCATTGGTTTTGTCACTGGCTAGCATTTTAATGTGAAATTGTTCGGCCAGCAATGCAGACTCCGGGAAAACTCTGAGAAATGTTATTGTGCTTGTGGTAGCACCTGTGCTCCAGTTTCCACTTCTCAATCCACTGAGTGCATTGAGATTTTTTGGGGGCTTTTTCTGAGCAGAAGTGAGAGAACTTTCCACTCCCAAAGGTGTCCCCTGCTCGTGTTTACCAGTGATTAATGGCTGCTGAGCTTCGCAGGCAGACACAGCGACAACAAAAACACCTGAAAGACAGACAAAGTCAAAGTCTAAGAAAAGGGGCAGAACAAGAAAAAGCGAGTCAGATTACTTTAGAGATATTGAGTAGTAACGGAGGTATCATTAGAGTTGGCTCTATACATTCATAATTTCAGTTTCAAATGAATTAAAAAAAATGTGTTTATAAAATGACAATGTCTGTTGAATTGCATGTTTAATTATCTATCTATGGCCATGAAATATGGGGTAGCTGTAGTTTATGAAAGTCGCTCTGCATCCATGCTTTGAAAGCAAATTGGTGGTGATTCTATTGATTTTTCATGAATGAATTACTACTCAATCGTGATTTTTACACAATAGTACTGCTGCCTAAAGTATTCAGCGAACTATGTCAGAAGCTATTCTATGGAGGAAAATAAATGATACATGTAATTTCATTTGTCTGTAATCATTTTATTAGTGTAGGGAATTGAATGTCCTCAAATGTACAACTATTCAGTGATTTACTGCCAAGAAGACCTGAGTGTGCCTTGCCTCTCATCCAATGTCAGTCTGTAATAGAACAAGTGGGATAGAAAATTGATGGATGTTAGAATATTTTGGGAATATTGTCATGATGTTCAATGCAGTCTTTTGGTATGATATGATATAATATGAAATATGATAAAAGATTGTATTGGGAAAATGAAACTTCAAGAAACAAATGACATGTTGACTTATCTCAACGGTGCACTTAGTTGAAAAATCAAGACTAATGGAATTAAAACTTCCTATGCATCTTTAAACCAAGACTGCCATCTAATGGAGTCTGAAATTATCATAAGTGTTTCATGTAGCGTTATTTGTGTTTTACGAATAAATGGGGAATTTCCTTTCTGAATCTACTTCGCAGTCAATGCTCCCTAGTTCGAACCAGTGCTTTATTGTGTTCTAACTTGTCATGATCTGGTTGGCGACCAACTGGTGGCGCTGTCGGCCCCGCCTGCACCTGCACAGGTGCTGGTCGTCCCGATCAGTGGCGGACTGCCACGTTCGGATTGGCGACCAACGGGTAGCGCTGTCAGCCCTGCTTGCTGTCTCGCAGGTGCTGGTCGTTCCCAATCAGTGACACTCAAAAGGACTCCCGGCACGATCATTCGCTGTCGTGTCATTGTTGAATGCTGGTGTATTTTTTGTATTCAATTGTATGCATTGTATGCCGTGCATGTGTTTGTTTAACCTTGGCGGACTTTCACACTTGGTTTTCTTTTGGTACTTTGTATTTTTCTGTTAAAATGATTTTAACGTTTTAGATTTTGTTCCTGTTGACTTTATTTTAATGCAATTTCTCAAATACAACCTGCTGCTCCCTCCGGCCTGCTTTTTGGGATCCACAACTGCCATCACCACTTTGCAAACCGTGACATAACCTTTCTCTGACGTGGTGATTTGCCAGCTTTTCTAGTTCTTGAAAAAATATATGTTTTATTTTCCAAACTCCGAAAAAAGAGTTTATGTCTGGACATCACCAGAAAAAAGAAAATCAAACACCCCAAAGAAAGAAAACATTCCAAAGTAGATGTAGGTCTCACAATGGAATTAGAACCTTTTCTTTATTTTCTCTTCCAAAGAGATGTTTCTTTCCCTTTGGGTCTTTTGTGCACTCTTGGACAATCTGCAGAATGGTAAAAACACGGTAATCTTGGATTTCAATTTTGACCTGAATTGAAAGCATTTGTATTCAAGGATTGTGACACACCGTTAAGCAATGTGAGTGCAAGAAAAACAAGAGAATATTAAATGTTAGGTCAAGGTAGTTTTTCTTGGTTTTGCCTATTTCCCGCACATCACTGGCCATTACTCTCATGGACGTCATCTCTTAATACTGTGATACCTCAGTTTACAAACTTAATTGGTTCCCAGAAAGTGTGTGTAAGGTGAAAACCTGAGAGTAGGGACCTATCATAGCTGTGTCCGGCGCCGCCATGCCTGGACATTAGGGATATATAAATAGGGCCGATACGACCAGTCAGACTTTAGTTCGCTGACGAAGCCTCTTGGATAGGAGGCGAAACGTCCCAAACCTTCAAAATTGTACAGATGACGGCTGAAGAAACCTTCTCATCGATGTAAGGTGAAAAGTTTGTCTGCCGAACATTTAATTCCCATTCTGAGTCCTAAATTTGAATAATCTGTTCCCAGGTCCCCATAAAACATAATTTTCTACTAAATAACCTTATAACTACACAAAATATACCTTATTTTACGTATAATAAATGTGGTACTGAATTGTAATTAAACACAAAAACCGTACTGTATAATAAAGTCGTTTTATTTACCTTTGTGATGGTCGTTGATGTAGTTGCCTCTTGATGATATCTGACTGAAGTTGACGTGCTTTCTCAGCGATAATACCCTCACTCACACGGCCCCTGCTAGCTGCTTTTTGTTAATCCAAATCAAAAGAAGTTTTTCAACCTCTTCTATTGCCTGAGACCGTTGCTTAGACAACACAGAAAGACCCTTAGCCACAAGTAGCAATGGTCGACTTAGCATATTGGTACCGGGACTCTCAGTCACACAAACGCACACCTTGTTTGTGTTTTTCGATGATCTCCTTCTTCTGCTCGACCGTAATTTTCTTGTGTGTCCTCTTCGGCTTAACACTAGTCCGTGGTGGGGTCTTTTCCGGTCCCATAATAACAAAAGTACTCCACTCGATAACAAACCACGTCTGCACTCAAGTTGATCCAGATATGTTTTTTTTTCCTTACAAATAGGTTTGTAGTCTGCTTTAAAGTACCGATACATTTCTGAATCCTGATGATTACATTTCGCACAGCCACTCTGTTATAAAAAGTTAAGAACATTCTAGACAATTTTTTTCAGTGTAGGTGTGTCTCAGGTTGTCCACTTAAAATATAAAATAATAATTTTGCTACGTTGTCCTGGTAATTGTGTGTGTGCGCATGTGTGTGTGTGTGTGTGTGTGTGTGTGTGTGTGTGTGTGTGTGTGTGTTGCGTGCGTGTGTGTGTGTGTGTGTGTGTGTGTGTGTGTGTGTGTGTGTGTGTGTGTGTGTGTGCGCATGTGTGCGTGTATTTGCGTGTCTGCGTGTGTTTGCGTGTGTTTGCGAGTGTGTGTGTGTGTGTGTGTGTGTGTGTGTGTGTGTGTGTGTGTTTCAGTGTATATTAAATGGATAAGAAAATAGTGTGCATATACTCTTACAACGTTGGCCATATTTCACAGATTCTGTTCTCAACTTTACCCGAGTATGTGCCTCCTTTGGCAGACTTCCTGCCAATGTGAAGGCATTGCCGTAACAATGTGTTCTGCAGAGCTATCTAAGTCTTTGTACAGTGCATGAGAAGTGAAAGACTTTGGTCCACTTGGGTGTAGCACTCAAACAATCATGTCAGCATTGTATTTGTTTTGCTCAATACCACACATTGGCTGGTTAAAACTTTTTGTTTGATTTAGTCTCCAGGAGTATTCACTTTCTATGAATCCATTCTAAACCCCTGATGTGAGTTTTTTTCTCCAGCTCAAACAACCACCGTTTGGCTAAATATACAGGGTAATATTGATACGTTGATGGATTTAGGCAGTGTTGGATCCAGCAATGTCTGCATGTCAGCACGTTGTTCTAGACACGATATCTCCACATCCATCATCAGCATGATGATTTGCACAGGCCCAACATTCATGGTTCCCAAGGAAATGATTCTTGTGAGAAAAATGATGAGGTGAGGTTTTTGCTATGTGTCAGTGTTTGGTTTTAAAGGACAACTGACGTCACTTTTTTGTTTCCTAACTGACATCAGAAAAACGTTTTATAGCATCTAAAATACCCAAAACATGCAGTATGATATTTTTATTCAAATGCAAAACACCAATAAAAATGACTTAAAGTGTCCAAAATCTGCAAAAAAATGAGCTGCGAATTGGGCATTTTCAGAAAGTCCCGCCCCCAGGACTTGCTGTGTCACGCCAAGACGTCTTGCATTGCTGAAGAATCAAAACAATGGCTTCAGATTCGGAGAATATGCTTTCTTTTTACACATCTAGTTATGAATATGATTCAAATAGTTCTGAAGAGGAACAAACTCAAACAAGTACAGCAAAATACATTGACGTGATGGAAGGACTGCTACAATGTGTCTTTTTTCGGTTAGGGGCGTTCCTTCAGTGACGTCACGTACAGACTCGTCACCAACTCAAAAACAAGACTTCCTGAATATTCAGTGAGAGTCTTAAAACGTAAAATATAGCTATATGTGGTGGAATCTTTGTAAAATACGCTCAGTAGAAGTCATTTGAAGCCATTTTACAAATTATGGACACAACTTGTCCGGAGACGTCGGTTGTCCTTTAAGAGTATGGCCTCCACTCAACGACTCACTTAGCTTTTTTTTCCTTCTCTTGCTGAATGGAGTTGCTCCCAAATGTTATTTTGCAAAACAATTGGTGATTGTGCAGTCAAGCTTACAGCAATCTTTCAGGAATACCCGTTTAAAATACACGAGGATGTTTTGCATTTGAGTACATCATTGCAACTATTTGCTGTTGACAGCAGAGCAGCTTTGAGACTTTGAATAAACGAACCAATAAAAAAAAAAGGAATCAAACCAAGTTCTTGGACAGGTTTCCCATCCGATATTGTCGCTGCAAGTCACTTACATGACTTATTTGGGCCAACCCTTCGCAGTTATTGCCAGGAAGGGTGGGGGGTGTTGGTGACCTCACTGGAAATTGAATATGGGTTTACTGCACGGAAGACAGCATCATGGTCCAATAATGGAACCGCATAACAACTGCATTATTATTATCAAATAGAACAGAAGCCATGCATCCAACTAATGAATGAAATATACACACAATGACGCTAAATTTAACTAAATAAATAAAACAACTGTAAAATGTCTTTCTGAGACCAACGTTGATAACCAGCCATGAATTGTGATGACATAAAGACACCAGTGCAGAAAGATGAGAGTGCTTTACATTGTTACACTGGCTAATGGAGTCTTCATGATGGAAAAACGTGTATCTTTCTGTCATGTTTGACGTGTCTGCTCATGAATGAAACATTTGACCACGAAAGCAATTTGACCATCTTTTTGAATAGCGTGACACTATTAGAGAGGAGGTGAGTACACTTGGACACATGAAGGTATTTTGGACATGTAAATTATTCATCGACTACAGATGTGAGAATGACCTTAGTATTGATTTAAGTTTTGGTGAATGTCATTTCATTGGACCGTTTGGCAGATCTACCTTACAGTTCAGCGCTTTGGGTTCAAATCTCCATGGGGGTGTGCATGAGCGTGTGTTTGTGCGTGTGTTGCATCTGGCTGACTGGTGACCAGTCAGTATTTTTTAACTCAACATGTTTCGAGCTTTTACCCTCTGGAATTATACGTTCTTTTAACAATTAACAATCATTGACAAAAAGGGTTTCTGTTGAGTGTGCGTGTGTCAATGTGTGTGTGAGGCAAAGACATGATTGAAGAAATTTCACTGGTAGATGTCACCTGCGAAACGAGCTGATCATGTGATACCCGGAAAATGTCAAGCCTTTTTAAGAGCATGCGGGGAATAAAATGTTTGGCGAGTTCCCAGACCTATGATTGACACGCCTGTGTATCATTATTTTCTCGTGAGTATTTGCAATCGCTACGAAAAGCTACCATTTTGGTTACTGTTAAAACGCCTAGCGTTTATGCTGTCAGAATGACTAGCGTAATAGTTTCAATGAGATAATATAGTTTGTTGATTTTGATTAAACATTTCATCATAGCTAACTCAGCCTTTTTGACCAGAGGGGTCTTCATTTAGTGTATACATTTAATTTAGTGTATAGAACATGAGTTAAGGGCTATGGCAATAAATTTCAAATTTGGAAAACAATAAAGTGCAGAGTGGTAATCAGAATCAGAATCAGAAAACCTTTTTTCGTCCCACAATGGGGAAATTTGCAAATTGATAGGATGATAGATTGAAACGGCTTTGGTTGCTGAGAATGCACGTCTGACTATTGTTCTACTCATGATGGTGGGCCAGACTTAACTCGGGGAACATCAATGTAATGGTTTGCACAGGCAGTGAAAAAAAAGACAGAGCATTATGAGGTTGATGTTGCAGTTTGGTATTTATTTATTTATTTATTTGGGGGTATGCTTCAAAAAACTTTCCAACCAGGCTGTTTGTTTCATCCCAAATGGATCAACTCCAAAAATGGATGGGTTTTGTCAAACAATTGATAACTGAGCAGGTCCAAATGCTATCACACAAAAATTTGTATGAAAATGAATCCGCTTCCTGAAAGTAATTTTGCAATTAACAGAGTCTATATGTAGACACAGTGGCTTAAAATCTGATGGTTTTTTTTTTTTCAAAATTGCGGCATCTGTAAACATTACATGGGGAAATTTTATCTTTGATTTACTTTAGTTCACAGAGAGTACTTTTCTTCCTGCTACAGGCTTATTGCATAAAAACTAAGCCTTGAGCTTCTAGCGCAAGTCAAAGTGAACCACAAAAAAGACCCTCATCTGCCACCCACTCGTTCCTGTGCACCCAGATGATGCGCAAACATGCATATTTTGCCCTGAAGTCCCTCCAAAAACACATTCCCCTCTGATATGACATCAGGCAGCAGAAGGCAAGCTCCCTCTTAGGTTGAGTCGGTGTGAAATTAAATAGTAAATCATCTTTCAGCAAAAGACATGAGAGTTATGTGTGAGTCAAGGGCAACGGTTCTGGGCTGTTTAATAGGAGATGAAGAAGACTTTATGAAGGAGATAAATAACAGCTTAACAAACAGCCTCTATGTGGTTCCCCTCTGTGAGTGGCCTCAGCAACTTCACGGATCAGCAGAAGGAATGACAGCCAAAAATGTATATTCCTCAAAAGACATGAAAAAAGTAATGTACATTGAACTCTAGTGGAGAGATATTCAGAAAGGGGACCTGCTGGGAGGTGAGTAGCAGTGAGAAGCCATCGGGGTGAGGGTGTCATCCACAGGGGAAGCAATAAAATATCTAAACAGAGGTCTTAAACCGTGTTTTGTACATTACTTTAAAGGTTCGACGGGTCTCTGATATTTCAGCATAAATTGCAAATCACTGCCTCAGTTATGAATCGCTACCTTCAACTCCCATTTGAGAATGATTACTAACTTCACACTGAAAAGCAATGGCAGCGACGTGACAAGATCAGAAAGTAAATTAGTCAGGACCATGACATAAAAAGCTGATCTGAAAGAATCTGCATTTTTTAAATGATGTTGGTGAATAAACATTCAATCATTTTAATGTGCTGTTAGTTAAAAAAAAAGCATCGTTGTAGTGTGCAAGGGACATATTTTTAAAAATATTGTGTTATTATGATCACGGTCTTAGATTATCGGGAACTATCGCAGAGCGCCGACGCGTTTGTGGAACTGTTGCGGCTTGGAATTGAAGCAGATTTATGTGGGACAGGAGATGTGAGTCAATCTCTTTTCGTCAGTGGATGCTACAGCTGCGTGTTTGCTTTCAACATTTAGCTTGTAGTCGACGTGCACGTTGCAACATGATGTCCCTGATCCACTGGTGGAAAGACGCTTTGATCCTCTCCTCTTTCATTTAGAACTGCTCCATGTCATCACAAAGAGGTACAGCAAGTCCTGAAGAATGAATGACTCTTTGTGTCTTTGTTTTGTCATGTTGTCTTTGTGTTTTTTTGGGTTCTTTTGACTTCAAGACTGCGCCGCGAGAGTGGCTGCCTTTCCAGCAGCTCGTGTATTTTGTTTTTCTTCTTTCATTTCGTTCATCACTTTGCTGCTGTGAAATATAAATGTTTCCACTGTGAGACTAATAAAGGCAAATCAAATCCAATATAGAGCAAGTATCATGGAATTTCACAAGTTTGATTTGCATTTGCGGGCCGAAGAAAATGATGTAGCGGGCCGGATTTGGCCCCCGGGCCTTGACTTTGACACCTATGCCCTATATGGTTAAGAAATCATGACAGAGTATCAAAATGAAAGCTGAGACGATAAACAGTCTATCACAAGATAAAAAGTTGACCGTATTTTATAACTTGTGCATTTGGCAAATAGTCCCTTAAGCTTTTTACATTTTTATCTGCTTTTCATTTCTAGGAGAAAAAAAGATTGTTTCCTGTTAACAGCCTATAAAAGCTTTTACGTCCCGCATTGTTCATAAAAAGTGAATGACGTATGGCTCCATGAGAGACAATGTTACCGTTCATCAGGGCTTCTTTTTGTGAGGTGATTTCATCGCAACCGGTTTGCTATAGTTTATGTCCTCTTGTATTGGAAAAGTGTGTCAGTCCTATATACCTGTATAGTGCTTGAAGACCAGCAATGTGCATGTCAGGCGCCTGATCCAGCGGTTTTTCGATTTGGCAAAAAACATACATTGCTTTGAATTCTCAGCAGATATCCAAGCATGATCGCACAAACACGCATACCTCCGTGCTCTCCCAAGGTTCATTTGTCAAGATGACAGCTGGAGCCTCACTGAGGCGGAGTTTGCCAAGCAGAATCCAATGCAAGCCCGCTTAAGAGGGGGCCAAAACATCCCTTGGAAACATTTTGACTTGCCAAGAGGCTGCACTGCTTGGAGAGAGTGCATTTACAATAAGTGAGTGTGTACGTGCACACGGTTAGCAGGTTGGCCCGCAGTGAGAGAGCATGTGTGCTAATGAGAGATAGCAATGGAGTGCTGCAGCGCTTCAATTTGGCAGGGAGCAGCCACGCTTTGTCAGACTTCTGGTCAATATCAGATGCACCCAGTGCTCTGCACCTTTCCCCCCGCCTCCTAACCTCCTTTCAGACAGGTATCCTTGGTTGTCTTTTAACTATGAAACACTAGTTGCCCATATGATTTTTATCGCCACGTCATCTGCCCAGATGTGCAGACAACCCAAGCCCTTGCTAGAATTCTTATGAGTTTCCAAAGAGGTTCATGGAACAAATGGAATGCTTGCACATGAAGCCTACCGCAGCCTTGTTTACAGTGCATCTGTTTTTTTGTGGTGGCCACCGTCGGTAAAAATGCAAAGATGACAATGCCACTTGCACCCGGCTGTAATTTGACACCAATTGTTCAGATACAGAATAGGAAGTCCTCCGGATTTCAACGTAAAGCTGTCACTTTGCTTATTACGAGTAAGTGTAAAAAATGTGTGCCTGTGACATATTTTATTTTGAGCTAATATTTTCAATCTTAAAAGTGCAAGTAGAGTTATGTATTTCTCCCATTTTTAACCAAACTAGTACATATTTTCCAATGCTAATAAGAATAACAACTGCAAGACTAATAAAGGCAAATCCAATCCAATTGAGAATCACTGTGCATTTCTGTGCCTTATTTTGCTTTGAACCCGTGATATTGCAACAATGAAAAAAACAAAGGGGTGTGATGAATTTATTCCATTTCATTTTGTCAAGGGGATGCACAAAATAAAACCATATGGCTCCAGATACATATTTTAGTCAGCCTTCTCGAAAAATGAAGTGATAACGAAGGTGGAGGATTATAAGTACAGTAAAGTCTCGTTATATCGATATTCAAGGGAGTCCGAAAAAATATTGATATAACCGGGACTATCGATATATCCGACCCTGTTTGCATGTAATTTTCTCCGTGCGTGCATAGAAATAGTATCGATATAACCGGGACTATCGATATATCCGATATCGATATAACGAGACTTTACTGTACTTGGGTTCAACTGTCCAGAGCAATGGAGAGGGTGGAAAATAGGTGAAGAAGAGTGTCCAGGCAGCCTGAAGCGGCTGGAGAAAAACGTCAGGTGTGATGTGTGATAGAAGGGTTTCAGCTAGGATGAAAAGAAAGGTGTATAAAACAGTGGTGAGACCACCCATGATGTTTGGACTGGAGACAGTGCCACTGAAGAAAAGACAGGAAGCAGAGCTGGAGGTAGCAGAGCTGAAGATGTTGAGGTTTTCTTTAGGAGTGACCAGGTTGGATAGGATCAGGAATGAATACATCAGAGGGACATCTCATATTAGAGGCTTTGGAGAGAAAGTCAGAGAACCCAGATTGAGATGGCTTGGACATGTCCAGAGGAGAGAGAGTGACTATATCGGGAGAAGGATGCTGAGCGTAAAACTGCTAGGCAGCAGACCGAGAGGAAGACCTAAGAGGAGGTTTATGGATGTTGTCAAAGATATATGGATCAAGATGATTTCATTTTTTGTCATAATTCTATTTAGTATTTTTTATCCTGTTCTCTTTCATCTACAACTGCTTCATACGACAAAGAGGATGCATGAAAGTGGTTAAGATTGAATGACTGTGTGTCTTGTGTGTTGTGTTGTCTTATTTTGTTATTATGACTTCAAGATGGCGCTGCAAGAGTGGCTGCCTTTACAGCAACTCCCATATTTTGTTCTTCCACTTCTTCCTTTCATAACTTTGCTACTGTGAATTGGAAATTTCTCCATTGTGACAGCCAAAAAAATGTTTTCTTATCTTAATCGTATTTGGTTTTTCATGTGTACAGGGAGTGTACACTGACCAAAAAGTATTATTTAACTCAATTTCATTTCACCATGTGATTGCAATAAGATCATTGAGATACAGAAACATGTTATAATCAAGTTACCACTCGAAAATGTTTTTGGATCCATATACTTTTTTTCTGAAGATTGAGGACACTGATTCGCTGTGGCGGCCCCTTCAAAGGACTAACCTAAAGGAAAAGAAGATACTTATATTTACTTACTTATATATATTCTTTTTTATTATATTATATTATTTAATTGTTTGAGAATAAAGTTTTCCTTCGCTTCTCTTCACTACTAAATGAAATTTAAATTTAGTAAATGTAACACCTTTTTTTTCTGTACAACTTCAACAAACTCTGTTTTTGTTGTCACACCGCCACCAATTCTATTAGTGGATAGTGACACAGCGCACACTCTTTTGCAACGATACATAACCCCTAAATGTATCCTTTGATCGACAGCACAGCTGTGCTGGATGCAGTGTGAAAAGGTCTCAATCTGCTCTCCATTTTTTTTACTCCATTTCCTGTCTACATTGTGTGTGTGCTTGCGTATAAAAAAGGTGCATCACGTGTGTGAATGTGCATGTGGCTTTGATGGTGGCTTCCATACCCTTGAATTCCCTGACGGTCTCTACTCTAATTATCCAGATTGGGTTTGCTGGGAAGAAAGCGTGAGTACCAAAGGGTCCTTGATTCTGTCCTTGTCCAAGCCTATGGGAGCAACTTGGAAAGTTATTCATACATCCATCACTTTTCCCCATTTCACATTTTAATCAATCCCCTAATGAAAAAGTGACACAGACAGAAGATAGAAAGCCTTTCACACGCCAACCCTGAAAAGCCACAGCAAAAGGGTGGGGCCAATCTTTGTCTGACGCGACAATTGCTGCCTTATTTTGATGTACTTGTCGGGGTCTTGGAGAAGGAAGAGACATTACATTGTTACCTCCAGGTAGAATAACGCCTCTCATTTGGCAGAAGTGTGCACTATTGATGTCCAGACGTCTTTCTAGCAGCAATAACACGAAAAGTCATTGACTGCTGAACTTCCACGTCTCCATATTATTCTGACTAATGCGAAAGATGGTCTTTTAATATAGTCCCATGCATCACCTCGAGCTATTATTCGATTGACACAAAGTCACATTGAGCGCAACTCTCTTATCCAACCGACTCAGTAAAGCGAAAAACATCTTTATTATTCTCTATTTTGTTTCCACTTTAAATGTTGAATCGCATTGTTCTGAATGATGCAACGCACTGAGATAATGAAAATCCTTCTCTGCGGTCACCATTTGTTCATATGTGTTTGCTTAGACACTGAAGGAACTACATAATGGCATAGAGGTTGAATTGGGATTTTATTTGAGGTTGTATAAAGGCAAGTGTTGCCACAGTCTGTGCTTTAGAAAAGGTAATAAATAGTATGGGTGGACCCAAAAAAAAGTATAAAATTACATCCAAGACCAGTTAGTTTTCCAGTTAGAACGACATCGATATGTATAGAATCATCTTGCTTATGCCATTTTGGCATAAGCAAGGAAATGCTTGTGAACATAGTCAATATTATTTTCTCAGGACTGATTCAAGGTTACAAAGACATGACAAGCTTATCTTACCAAAAGGTAATAACTATCATCAAACATCAAAACTATTGTAATACGTATACTACAGCTCATGAAATATTGGCACCTACTCTTCTCCATAACTCTCCAAAGTATTTTGGGATATTTATTCTTGAAGTGATTGATGCTTTAACATTGTTGAATTTCCCTATTTAGAGTGTTCCATAGTTTCATGCCCACACCAGCATTTCCTCTTTTTTTCAGTATTCTGTTTTGTGTTTTAGCTACTCCCAGAAATGTTAACCACCCTCTCATTCAAACAACAAATTCCGTATAACACGTGCAGGAAATTATGTCTCGCCTTGTCAATTAATTGTTTGACTTGCTTTGACAAATATTAATTGAGTGGAGTAGCATGTAGAGGACAGTACACACAGCAGATGACTCAAAGATTTACAAATAAAGATGTCTTGGATTGGACTGTGGAAGCTAATTTGGTGGGTAATTAATTGTAGTTGGATTGAATGGCCATGGGAAACAATCAAGGCACTTATTTTATTATCCTCCCCTTAGTACAATACATATTGTATAATACATAGTATAATACATATTGATTTATATAAGGATGGACTTCCTCAGGTTTTTGCACAAATTTGTTGTACACGTCTTACTTGCAATGTGATAAATCTATTTGTTCAGGTCTGAAATGTTTCACCTATGGCAGATTTTTTTTTATATTTTACAACATCTTCTCAACATATTTTTGTTATTTGGATTTATGAATTTATTGTTATAGCAGTTTCTAAAACAATGTCTTCCCGGACGCCCGGGCTTATGCGTTTCATTTTCGGTTTTGATGAATGAAAGTCTTCGCGTTTTAGTACGATGGTGATCTCGTGTGTGGTTGTTGGATCTACAAACCATTTTGTGAAAGGATACGGGTTAAAATTTGCATGATACCGTTCGCTGAAGGAAGAAAACAAACGTTTGTTTGGCAATTTGCATACTCGACACGGCAGCCAATCAGAAGCCTGCTTTGTGCTTCGGACTTTACAGAGCGTTATAAGCTCGTGCATTTGCATATCATTTTCCGAAGTAGACGCACAGAACCTCAACCTCAGAAGAAAGATTCAAAAGAAGCTAACAAAATTTAGGACGCTACAAAATGTAAATGTACATTATCACGTGACTGTAAAGTGTCCTTGAGAGTTTTGAAAGGCGCTTAGAAATTAAATGTATTATTATTATTGAAAGCATCGTGGAAAGAGGAGTTCACGTGGCTTGTAGCAGACGACGCAACGCAAACATTGCATTGTGCATAATGCCAAATAATGTATGGACAAACGACAACTGGAGCAAAATCATCAGCAAGGGATATTTACGATAAACTAAGCAAGAGAGCATTTGTGGCAAAAAGAAATCCTTAATACTTTGCAACAATGTTTTTTTTTTCCGATTTGTCCTCTTATTGTGTTTCAAGTTGTGAAAAATGGGGCAGGCAACTTTTCAGCATTGTTTGCCCTGGTGTCTGCTAACTTTTTGTCATTCATGAGTTTTAGACACTGGTTATAGGAGATAGAGACAGATGAGAATGGTATACAAAACCCTTTTACTCACACACACACATGTGTGTATATATATATATATATGTGTGTGTATATATATATATGTGTGTGTGTATATATATATATATATATATATATATATATATGTGTGTGTGTGTGTGTGTGTGTGTGTGTATGTATATATATGTATATATACCTGTTAAACATCGTATCGAATTCAAAATACTTCTGTTTACATTCAAAGCCATCCATAACCTTGCCCCTCCCTATCTTTCTGACCTGCTTCAAATCTCCGTTCCCTCTCGGTCCCTCAGATCTTCATCCTCCCTTCACCTCTATGTGCCCTCTGCCCGTCTCACCACGATGGGTTGCAGAGCTTTCAGCCGCTCTGCTCCCAAACTCTGGAATTCTCTTCCACCCAACATCCGCAATATTGACTCCCTCCCTATTTTCAAGGCTCACCTCAAAACCCACTTGTTTAAAATTGCTTTCAATGTATAGTTCTATCTGCTATTTTATTATGTATCATTTTACTTATGGTTTTATTGTTACAGTAAAGTCTTGTTATATCGATATCGGATATATCGATAGTCCCGGTTATATCGATACTATTTCTATGCACGCGCGGAGAAAATTACATGCGAACAGGGTCGGATATATCGATAGTCCCCGGTTATATCGATATTTTTCGGACTCCTTTGAATATCGATATAACGAGACTTTACTGTATATATATATATATATATATATATATATATATGTGTGTATATATATATATGCATGTATGTATGGATATGTTTTCACAGCTTCTTATTAACAGAGATCATTTTGAAAATAAGTCCTACAATGTGTTTAAGATAAAAAAAAGATAAGGAAAAAGATAAGGAAAAGATAAGGAAACCTTTTTTATCGCCTCACATTGGAGAAATTGCCAATTCATGTGAACATGAATGGCCTGGATTAAGAGTGAGTAGCATGTGCTATACCAACTCCAAACAGTACTGCTTGAAAACAGGACTAAAATCGAAAGGAACAGGAACCCCTAATGGAATTTATGAGTGCTATCACTTCCTATCTGGGCAGGATTTATTCGGCACTGCCAAAGCTAACGGACTGAAGTAATTTCATTTTTCATGCATACTGTCTGTCATCACTGAGACCCGAAGCAAAGCAAGTGAAAGTGATGAGAGAGCGCAGCATAGGGGAGAGATCAGACGAAATGGGCGGAGGACCACTGAGCCAGAGTAACGACTTGGAAAGGAGGGCGGAGAGAGAAGTGTCGAAACAAGGCACGGGGAGGAGAAACAGGCCTTGAGCCGGAAGGATTTCAACATATGGGAGTGTGATAATTGCTTTTATCTTCAAATGGGACCCAGTAGGAGGCTGGAGCTGCCACACTTCCCTGTCCCTTTGTCTGTTGTGAAGCGAATCACCCTTGCGGATGAATTGAGAATCTGTCGAGCAATCAATCATCCACCGTAATTAAGGTGGGTGCCTATTTCAGGGTTTAACTGCAACTAGCCTATTGTTTATTCATTCTCGAGGCTGCAGAAATCCTCCCAATAAAACACCCAATAGACACCTGCACAATTAACAGTGACAGGATTTTGTGACAGCTCCTTATCCTCTTCTTCTGGCTGGAGCTGATGCTTCACCTCTGTTGGATTAGACGCACAACTCGACTTCCTGTTCAGGCTGATGATGAGGAGGTGATAGGCAGTATCTGTGATGGTGACAGCTATTTTTGTGGGGGAGGGAACCAGAACATCATGGCTGGATGACACCTCTCTTGTATGGAAGAGCCTTCCCATGGCCTTATTAGGTGCTCGGATCCTTTTTGGGCAGCGGCACGCCGTTCCTGCTGTGTCAGACGAGAGGCTAAATTGGTTCCTCAAATGATGATAGACAAAGTCAACTTCAACCTAGCCACTGAAGAGCGAGTGAATGATTTGGGGAGGAATAAAAGATTCAAAAGCATTTTGTACTTGTGATCAGAAAGTTGCTGCACTTGTCGATGTGTAATAATCTTCCTAATTACCATGCTATGCTGCCCATGTTGTCTCACCATGTACACACCTGGTGTTCACCATCCATGTTTTAACACTCTTACACAAGAATGTGGAGTGTTTGTGTTCACTAGTATGAGACGATAATGCAAAATAATAATAATAATAATAATAATAATAATAATAATAATAATAATAATAATAATAATAATAATAATGTTTGAAATAGCGTCTGCCTGGTGGCCCAGGACGTACAACCTTTGCATCAGGCATACAACTTTCAAAACGTCTCAGCCCAGGTGGCCTACAATTTCTTCAAGAAAAAAAAAAACATTTATTTTTTGTCAAATCAAACGTTTGCTTTATTCAATAAAGCAAAAGCTACAAGCAAACCACAACAGGCCACGTGGACTCGTCTTTCTAACCGGCTTTCAAAACTCTCAAGTAACACAAATCACAAACTCTCAACGCATCACAAACATTGCATTGTGCATGATGATAAACGACAACTCAAGTGAAATCTTCAGCAAGGGATATTTACCATAAATTAAGCAACGAAGCATTTGTGGTCGGTACTTCCTTAATTTTAGAAAATCCTTTATACTTTGCAATTACTATGTGGGTTTTCTTTTTTTTTTTTTTTGCTATTTGTCGTCTTATTGTGTTTCAAATTGTGAGAAATCGGGCAGTCAACTTTATGGGTGGGCAGGCAACTTTTCAGAGTTGTCTGCCCGGGTGTCCACTAACTTTTTGTCATGAATTTCAGACACTGATAATAATAATAGTAATAATAATAATAATAATAATAATAATAATAATAATAATAATAATAATAATAATAATAATAATAATGTATTTTCTGGTAGATAAAGCACACCCATGCCTTAATTTTCTTCAAAAGATGACCATGCGCCTTATACACTACCTCCCTCTACTACTGTAACACGTTATAATATGGTGCACCTTACATATGGAAAAACTCGGGAAATACACCATTCATTGGGGGTACGCCTTATACTCCAATGTGGCTTATACCCCAGAAAAAAATGTAATAATAAAAACAAAAATAATTATTATTATTTGAGATTATGATTATGAAAAAGATTATTCATTGATTTCAAAACTGTGTTCATTCAGATGCTAAATCTGAACAACTTCAAACTACGATCAGAGTCTCATCATCATCATTCATCCATGCTCTTTGAACATTTAATTCTTGAACAGGGTATTGTTTTTGTCAAGTACCTTGTAAACATCAGGCATAATTCAATCCTCTGGCATTTTCATACTACTACCTCCACACGTTTGATGCATAGATGCAGTCCATGCAGGACTACTCGTGACTTTTTCCAACATATTTCAATCTAATTCACCAAAACCTGTTCAAACCGTATTATCCTATACGTTCAAACGACTGCGGGATGTTCAAATGTCAAAGACCAGAGCAAAATAAGTACTCCACATTGGCAGGTCCACACGTGTGTAGTTTTCCATTTCACTGATTATTTTTGCTCACCACCCTATTCCAATCTCAGTATGGTTTCAAGTAGTCTGTGACGGTTAAAGTAACAGGAAATCTATGGTGATTTTTTAAAATATTTTTCTACAAAACATTGTATTAATTTTTGAGCTGCCAACAGGCCGATCCCTGCGGCAGCCCTAATGGAGTCCTTGAGCCTGCCATAACTTGAAATACCAGTTGGTGATATATGTGTGTGTACGTCAACATAAGAGTGTGCACGCTCTGTATGTAATTCCTGTGAAAACAATTGCAATATCGGGTTGCCAAGATCACAGTGCAAGGACAGAATGATTAAACTTAGCGGCAATAGATCACAAGCTTTCCCTTGAATAATAAGCAGCTCTTCATAAAGTTTGCGGATGACACAACTGTGGTGGGCCTCATCAACAATGATGAGGAGACAGCCTACAGGGACGAGGTCAACCGACTGGCCACGTGGTACAAGGACAACAATCTCCGTTTGACTGTGGAGAAGACGAAGGAGATTGTTGTGGACTTCAAGAGAGTGCACCCCCAGCATGCTCCACTAACCATCGATGGTGCTGCAGTGAAGAGAGTGAACAGCACCAAGTTACTGGGAGTGCACATATCCGAAGACCTGTGCTGGAGCCACAACACGGCATCACTGGCCAAAAGATCCCACCAGTACTTCCTCCGCAAGCCCAAAAGAGTTTGAGCTCTGACCCCCATCACGACCTCCTACTACCGCGGTACCGTCGAGAGCATCCTGACCAGCTGTATCACCGTGTGGTACGGCGCCTTCACCGTGTCCTGCCGTAAGACTGTGCAGCGCATTGTGAGGACAGCTGAGAAGATCATTGGTGTCTCTCTCGCCCCCTTCAGGACATTTACAACACCCACCTCACCCGCAGAGGCATCAGGATCGCTGGCGATCCCAACCACCCCTCCCACAGCCTCTTCAGCCTGCTGCCATTGGGTAGGAGATTGCGGAGTCTCCAAGCCAAGACCAGCAGGCTCAAGGACAGTTTCTGCCACCAGGCAGTCAGGAGACTCAACTCCCTCCCAGCCCTGCCCCCCTACCCCTTCCCACTGCCACACTCACCGAACTCTGAGTACACGCTACATGCTGTACTATCATCCGCTACTCAATTTGTTGTTCTTTCTAATTTTTTTGTGCAAGACCTCACTTCAACCCTTTTTTGTTGTTTGATTTTGCACTACTACATTACGTCACTTTACATATGACACTACCTCACTTTACATACGTCACTACCTCACATTGCATACGACACTACCTCACTTTACATTCAGAAATTACATGTATTGTCTGTTATCAATTGTATGTTTTTTTAGCCACATTATAAGTGCCTTGCACACTGGGTCCGAGAGGACATTAATTTCATCTGTGTTGTATCTCATGCATATTATCATATTTGACGATAAAGCTGACTTTGACTTTGACTTTTATATTGCGCATATACAGTCGTTCCGTGTGCTTCGTTTTTTTCTCTCGCCGATGTTATTAATTTTGGAATATGTTGTTTGCTTGTGGTGTCACAGATTCGTTCAGACCAGGACCAGGATATATCCATTCGATACAGCATCACTGGGGTGGGAGCAGATCAGCCACCAAATGAGGTCTTCAACATCGAGCCTGTGCTTGGAAAGATGTTTGTCACCAAACCTCTGGATCGAGAACATCGGTCATCTTACCATGTGAGTCTGTCGACACGCACACACTGACAGTCATGACAGTCTCTCAAAATACGTCAGGATATGACCACTATTTTCAGTTACGTGCGGTGAGGTTCATGGTTCACCACAGTCAGACTTGCAAACACATGAACTCCACAGAGTAACAGTTAACGTGTTTTAGTTAAAATGTCATGTCAGCATTCTTTATATACTGTATACAAACTGTAGCATAGAAAATAAGAATTTAAAAAAGTTATTATCGTGTTTCCTTTACTTATAAACAAAGTCCAAGTCTCTCTGTCTCAATGGAGATCACTGCCAGTGAAGAAAGTCGTCCTTGATCAGTCCTGTTCCGACTGTATGTTTTCAGAATGACCGCTCCACTGACGTTGTAGTAGCTGGAACAGTGAGCACGAGCTGCAGCAACTTTGTCGCTTCAGGAATAGTTTCAATGAGATGCTTCTTGGCCAAAAATCTGAGAAGCTGTCTAGGAGATTTACATTTATCCCACACCGTTTGTGAGCTATACAGTCCGGTGTTGGTCTTCCTTTAATTATTATCTCCTGCTTCGATTGAAAGTCCAGTTTAGAAAATTATTTCAATTTAGATATGTAATCCACCATTCTGAAAATCAGGCCAAGCAACACGAAAAAATGACTGGATCGTTGCACTTAACTTGCTAACTGTTTACTGTAGCTTGCTGTCACTAATTTTATTATTCTGCAGCCGAGGAGTCGCAAGAAGAATATCTAATCACCTGCGCCCCCTGTCATGAGGCAGGAGAACTGTGTGCCTCACCTTTGCACACAGGTTTGATAAAAATAAAATAAAAGAAAAGAAAACAAACACTGTAGTACAGTGTTTATAATGTACAGTGACTGTACATTATATACACCAACTAAACTGTAGAAATGTAGTTCATATACTAAAAGCTTTTGAACACTTTAATAGCGATATGGACAGCAATGCGGTCTCACTGCAGAGCAAGCCAGCACAGTTAGCATAGTGATTGCGCAATCCATGGTGAGGCTTAGCCGGCTGCTGCCTCACCACTTGTCTCCACTTAGTATTTAAACGGTAAATATGAAAATTCAGCGATTTTGAAAAAAAAAAAAAAAATGGTGAAGTTAAATGGAAAAGAACATTAAAGTACAAATCACTAAATAAATATAACTGTTTAATTTATTTTGTCATTTGATATTTCCATGATGACAGATGAGGCACAGCCTCACTTGCCTCCCCTGACTGCACGTCACTGACTATTTTTTATATAAAAGTCATCGCTAAAAGTTGTGTACCATGACTACATTTGTTTTATGTGACAGGGTTTATCGGAATTAACATTCTTATCATCCTAGTGTATGATCAACTTGCTCTCCCTCTCATCAGTCTCTCATATGTAAATCAAATCCAAATCATAGACAAGTTACCAATTAGAGATGAGCAGCCTTATTCCCAAAAGAAGTTCCAATCAATTAGGTAATTTTCCGAGGCAGAAACTCACAATCAGCTGCTGAGTTCACCTCCCGATTCATTGTTCAGAAAATGTGAAATATGTTGGCATTGTGAAACACAATAATAAGCTGTGTATTTCTCATGGGTTGAAATATGACAATAGTTGCTGCAAGATCTATAAGACGTTACACATATTTGACATGATCCAAACACAATAATACAACTGATAGGGATTATTTTCAATTCAAAATTGTACATGTTGAACTAAATTCCACTTCAAATGTGGAAGGAAGTAAACTCCTTTTGTATGTCGTTAAAAAGCATTTTGAACCTATCTAACTTGACTTAGCAGGTGAGAAAATGATTCATTAATTACAATTTATGCCAGCAACATATCGTGACAGGGAGAACACACAAATGGACTTCAATTAGGAGACAACATGTCTGAAATGTAAAAATACGATTCCTCTTTTTCTGAGGATTCTGTTTGCTGGTGTGCCGAGCAAGTTTTCAGACAGAAATTGTGTGCATTGGATCAATAGAGGTTGGGAATCACTGCAGTTGAGGACACTAGCCGCTCTGCTTTTAATACTTGAAACGTGAACTGCATTTTGCCTTTTTTGAACATAAGTGTAATCTTCAACACTCACTGCACACTGAATTAAGACTGTGCCCACATGTGGGATGATAGGAGGTTGCACAGGCTGAGATAAAGGACCTGGCTCTCGGCTGCCGAGATGGGATGGCAGTGCACGGATATTGGGTGCAGGACAGATCAGACAATGTAGTGAATGTAGTAAAGTTAAATTAACCTTGAGGAGACCTGCAGATGCAATTTCGATGGAGGTGGAGAAAGGAAGCAAATAGTGATGAGGAGTGGATCGGCTCTAGTTGAGAAGATCTTCACCTTGCACAGTAGAAGAACCCCACAAAGGATGTTGCTCATTCTGTGTCCTTTTGCAGTGAGCCTGTGGACGATTTCACCTATCTGTCTCTCTTGTCCTCGTAATAGCTAAAAAGCCTATTCCCCATCAACCAAGCTCAGATGAGAGAATGCCTCATTTCTCTGTACACGACAGTGCAATTAAATATGATTTCGCCAATATACTTGTCCCCGCTGAACCGACCCTCCATCCCCCAGGCTTTGGTCGTGGCTTCATTTCCAAACTTTTACTTCCCTTTTGATCAGTCCAACTTGGTTCACATGGGGGAGAACCCTCATATGCTACGATGGTTGCTTGCCTGATACTGATTTCTGACATATTTAAAAGAGGAGATAAGCCAGTGTTTTATTCGGCAGTGTAAAAGTAAAAGAAGAAAGCATCGCACCGTACGATATTAACTCAACATTGTTTCCAGCAGATAGGAATATCACTGAATAAGTAATGCTTGGAGATACAAACAGTCCCAAGAACGGTGAAGTGAGTGAATCCAGCTGATTATTCCGTTATCTTTTCACATTGTTATCCTTAACATTCATCTTTTTGACTTGACCTCATAGAAAGCAAAGCTGTCAAAAAAGTATACCATGTTTTGATTTCTGGGCGAAATCCCGTTTCACTGATCCAAGCACAGCTGAGGGGAATTTGTGATAAGCCTGTGACTGTGTTTGTTATTCTGAGATGCAAGCAGGCAGAGCGCTGTTAGTCTTAAATGGAATCCGGACTCAGACTTACAGTTGCCCTGTAAAACAGACACAGCTTCCAGTCGAATATATTGTCATGTGTTATACTTTCTTTCTTCTGGGATAACAACAACTTTTAGAGATGAAGTCAGGAGACAACACATTATCATACAGTCATACAGTGTGTGTCCTCGTACGGGCATAATATTTCCTGTGACCTCATATTGTCCTTGACACAATTACTGTATAAACAAACAACTTTTATTTATGATAGGCCCATACATAACATTCATAGCAGGAATAATGAGACTAATTCTGTGAATATTGATAAATAATACAAATGCCTGTTTTTTTTTTATTGTTTTTTTTATTATTGTATCTCAATTTGAGTGCTAGTCAAGGCAATTCATATCTCTTTTGGGGCGTTGTGTACAATCTTACACACCAACCAACTTTCCGCATTGTAAGACATACGATATGGGCTTGTATTATCTTCTGCTCAGCTGTAAAAAAATGTATTCCAGAGGAAATAAGACCGGAGAAATTGGAAGAAAAGTGGCAGTATACTCTCATCCATGACTAACCAATTAACAATGATGTATTTTAGTTCGTTACACTTCATCAACGAAACAACAGATGGGCAAATTTAACCGCAAACCCTCCTCCTTAGGTCCAAATCCTAACATAAGCTGGTATCCAGTATTCCATGAATGTTAACAAATACGGTACATCTGCAGACCCATAGCCAGCGGCTAAAGGACTGTGGGATTCATTGGCAATGCGAGGTTGGGATGTAAACAACACATGGGTGGGTGTGTGGTGGGGAGAGTGCATCAATAACAGTACGATACATACAAAAACAATATTTGAACCCAGTGTGGAACTACCAATGTGTAGTCAACATTTTTGGTAAACTCATGTGTAAGTCTTTGTAAAGCACATATGAAATTGTCCAATGCTAAAAACATAGCAGTTTTCCCCATAAGGTCACAAAGCTACATTTTAGCATTTGGCCTATGTCATACCACTAGGTTCACTAATTAAGAAAACGTTTTTAGCATTTAGCCTCCATTTTATCAATGACTTTGAACATACACCGCTAATACATTCTAAAATGTTTTCACATACATTTTGAATGTGTACAAACTCAATCCTCAAGAACCGATTGAAACATTGTCTTCTAGCTCCGGGCACATGCTGTGGACATGAATGGAAACAAAGTGGAGAACCCCATTGATCTGTATATCTTCGTTATTGACATGAATGACAACAGACCAGAGTTCAAGAACCAAGTCTACAATGGCTCTGTGGATGAAGGCTCAAAACCAGGTACCAATGTGGCGACAAAACAATCTGAATCATCCAAAGGCCTCAGGAAAACGGAATCTATATTGAAGAATGTTGACTGTCGACGGTTTCTCAATGTCTTTAAAATAGTGGTGATCGTGTTGCCGGTTGAGCTTTTTAGTTAATCCGTTGTAGCAGTTTTGTTACTAACCAAAGAATGTACTGAGGTAGGAGACATAAGATTCAAATTACCACTTTGGGGACTTCATGTCTTCAAACATCAGTGCGCTCATGTGTGTTTAATCTCAGTAACCACATACTTATTGGAATGCCTGTTTCCAGGCCAGATATAAATATACAGTAATTTGAGTCGTTTCATTTTTACTGGAACTATGGGACCTGACATGTGTGGGCTCTTGGAAGACATTTTTTTCCTGTCAAACTGGTCTTTCATTGGATGATTTAGGTTTTCCCCCCTTTTATCAGCAGACGATTGGCATATTTTTCATTGTATTTCATCACTCACGGCATGTCAGGCAATGTGCCTATCATGTTTGCCCCACACCAAGTGGACATCGCTTTGAATGCCTGTGTGAAGTTTTGATGTTCTACTCATCCTTTTGGGATGTTTCTTGAGGGCATTATCACTTCTTCTCTTGTTCCAAAATCATGCAAAAACTGACAAATCGAGAGTTATTTCTCTGAAAGAGAGTTGGGCGAGGGGCTAGTTCACCTGTAAGGACCAGCGCTATAAAAAATTGATGGATTGACATTTGCTATATTACTGGGCTTTCTTCCTCTTCCTTCCTATCTCTCTTGATTTTTGTCCCCGTTGCGCACCAGACACTTCAATGTGGTCTGTGTGTGTGTCTGCTTGTGTGTGTGTGTGTGTGTGTGTGTGTGTGTGTGTGTGTGTGTGTGTGTGTGTGTGTGTGTGTGTGTGTGTGTGTGTGTGTGTGTGTGTGTGTGTGTGTGTGTGTGTGTGTGTGTGTGCGTGTGCGTGTGTGTGTGTGTGTGTGTGCGTGTGCATGTGTGTGTGAGTGTGTGTGCGTGCCATACAGATGAACAATAATCATAAAACAGAGTTTTAGAATATTTTGTGCTCCAGTGGTTTCAGTGGAAGGCCAATTACAGACTTGAATTACTTTGCAAATTAAAGAGTCATTACAGGGACTTAATCCTGTCAGGCAAGGCTTAGGACGCCTGTACAAAGGGCTTACGTTAAACCCCTTAAGAGTGTGGCTTAATGTAATTACCTCGGCGATGTGTGACACAGTCTTCATCTTCTTTCCATCTATCGCTTTATCTCCACAAGAAAAGCGAAGGGTGAAGGACTGATCGTCCCCCCACTTCAATCCAAAATGAGCAGGGGCCGATCCTGTTTTTTTCCCCTCATCTTTCACTCAGCTCTTGCTTCTTGCTGTGAGGCCTTCTGAGTGCTCCCTTTGGCCCCGTCATTTACAAATTGTTGCTTTGAAACGTAATGAAGTTTGAAATAGGAGCTGTGGTTGCAATTATCCTCGGACAGGCGCCGCCGTCACTGCCGTGATATCACTATCACTGCCAATTATAATTGACTCTGGGAGAAGCAGGCAGATACGGAGACTGGCTGATGGGGTGTAATCCTCCACAGTTTCAGTGTGTGGAGTAGGGATGGAAGGTAAACAAAGCAGATGTTTTTTTTCATTGCATGGGTTTAACTCATTTGATATAAAAGAAGAAAATATCCATTGATAAGACAATATTTAAGATGGTATGTTGTGTCAGGCAGAACGCATCATCATTTCTTCTGTTCTCATTTTCTTAACCTCGACAAGTGAACCAAGCAGACATTTACAGCTGCCGAAGTGTGTCAAACTGCACTTCTTCTTTCTCTAGAGTAAAGATTCACTCCTAGCCTACAGTATTTACTGCTTATCAGAAATGAAAAAGTCTGATTTTTTACCATATCTAGTGATATGGTGCAGTGTACTCTGCATTGTGCCAGTGGTCAAATGAGCTCAGCCATTTATCCGGACATTGTGAACAATGATCATTTTGACCGATTTGATTAATTTGGTATTATTATTGTAGGGAAACTTAACAAACCAACAAAAAAAAGAAAGTTTCCACAATCCTCCAAAAAAATCCTCCCTGAAAGAAAGTCATCTGAGATTTATCAGGAAAGTGGGTGAAAAATGCATGTGATTAAGCCCAAAAGTTCTTTCATTCATTCATTGTCCAGTGCATAATGGGCCCTGCCTCTCATCCAAAAGTCAGTCATAATAGTCAGTCCACCGATGACCTACATGAAATAAAAACTATGGAAAATCCATGCATGGATGGATGTGTGTGTCCAGTATCCAATCTGTGACGTATAGTGTATGTTATGTTTGACATTTTGTGTGTCTTTATCAGGAACCTTTGTCATGCATCTGTCTGCCTTTGATGCTGACGACAACACAACGGCCAATGGAATGGTGCGCTATCGAATACTGTCCCAGACACCACACAGTCCAATCCCAAACATGTTCACCATCAATAGTGAGACGGGGGATATTGTGACTGTGGCGCCTGGTCTCGATCGAGAGGTAGGTATCCCACTGGTCTAACTGCTGGCTCTGTTGAATTTTGTTTTTTTCTTTTATTCTTCTACACTATTTCATGCACTCGTCGACCCTAAAACCTAATACATTAGTCACTGTTTTGAAGTGCAGCCCGGATTAGTCACTGTATTGAACCCACTTGTTTCAAATGAGTAATACAATGCAATGCAAGATGCCTTTTGGTGGCCTGAGGGTTGACGGATTAGTGTGTCAACCTCACAGTGCAGAGGTGCAGGGTTTCATTCCAGATTCGGCCTTCCTGTGTGAAGCTTTCATGTTCTCTCTGGTGGCTGCGTGGATTTACTTCGCATACTCCGGTTTCCTCCGACATTCTAAAAATATGCGAAAAATATGCAGGACAGGTTCATGGACCATTCAAAATTATCCCGAGGTGTGATTGTGAGCGTGAATACTTGTTGTCCATGTTTGTCTGGTTGGCGACCAGTTCAGGGTGCACTCCACCAAGTTCTCAACGAAAACTATAATAGACTTCAACACCCGCCTCGACGCTTGCCAGGACAAAGAAGTTCAGAGAATGCTGGATGGCTATTATCCATCTAATTATATCATGGTTTCACAACAGCTGTAGCTGTAACACAAAATAGTGAATATAACAGAATACACACATACAAAACAGGGATAATAATACAATTATCACACCTATTCCTATGGACACCTTGTTGGTAGAAGCAGTTCGGGATGAAACTAGGAATATTCTCGATTGCATTCCCCCAAATCAGTGATTGCTTTGAAAGGACTATATCTCATTTTCAAAACCGCCGATGACCATATCACGCAGTCGTGTTTAGAAGACAATCTAAAGTCACTTGTATGTGGACAACCAAGCCTGATTTTCGTCAGATTCACGAGTCATGGTTTGGATTGAAATGAATATTATGTTTATGACGTTCATCAAATTTCAATCAAAACTTTGTGTCTCTGAATATATGTTGGTCGTGGTTACAAAAAATCCATTTTGTGTTGGCCTTTAAAAACTTATTAATGTAATGTGTTTTCATTTTTCTCATTAATTCATTTTTGGGAATATTTATCCTCAGAAGCATTGCGGCGGGTGGTGTAGCCTATCTCATTTGTCTTAGGCGTAGAGGTGGGGGACACCCTGAACCAGTTGCAAGCCAATCGCAGGGCACACAGAGACAAACAACCATCAGCACTCACATTCACGCCAAGGGACAATTTTGAGACTTCATGCCATGAACGTTTTTGAAATGTGTCAGAAAACCGGAGGACCCGGAAAAAAACCACACAGTTCCCGGGAAGAACATGCAAATTCCACGCAGGAAGGCCCAAGCTGCAATTGTACCCGGTAACTCTGCCGCGTTTTCATTCATAGCCCAAAAAAAAGTTGCTAAGCCTAACCCTTAATTCATAAATCTGACGACAGGGTATGTTACATTGTATTATTGTTCGTATGATGATCATGATGATTACTTAAAGGACAACCGACGTCACTTTTTTGTTTTTTAATTGACATCAGAAAAAAGTTTTATAGCATCTAAAATACCCAAAACACGCAGCATGATATTTTTATTCAAATGCAAAACACCAATAAAAATGACTTAAAGTGTCCAAAATCTGCAAAAAAATTGAGCTGCGAATTGTGCATTTTCAGAATGTCCCTTCCCCAGTTCGTGACGTCACGCCAAGACGTCTTGCATTGCTCGTGAATCAAAACAATGGCTTCAGATTCGGAGAATATGCTTTCTTGTTACACATCCAGTTATGAATATGATTCAAATGGTTCTGAAGAGAAAAGCATACATGTTTGCAATCGATTAAAGAATGTATTTGTACCATTTTGAGGCAACATTGGGGGGAAATCTCTCACCGAAAAAAAGAGGCACAAAATGGTGACCTCCTGTGGCCACATCCGTTTCCACAGGCTGATAAATTCCTTCCGGAGACGTCGGTTGTCCTTTAAGGATGACTCAGGATGAAACTTGATTTTAATTTTACTGCTTGGTGCTTTCTACTGTGTTTGTTACTGATTTATTGACTTAATTGTTGTGTTTAAAATTGTTGCTCCATGTACAGCACTTTGTATGCAGTGATGGATGTTTGACAGTGCTCCATACATACAGTTGAATTGAGATAACAATAACAAGAAGAAGAATGATAATAATCACAATAATAAAACTGTCTATTATTGTTGTTGTCATTGTTGTTATTATTATATTATTACTATTGATTTTATTAATTATTGGACCTGATACGAAAGAGAATAAATTAGGGCACGATTTGAAATTAGTGTCAAATGTGCACACTGCAAAATTACTCAAGTTTTATTGACGAGTGAACACCACAGGGTGTCAATATTTATCCAGTCGTGAAGGTTAAAAATATAGCTCTGAAAAATATAGCTTTACTTAGAAATTGAATAGAATACATAAAATAAAGTCTCACTACTCATTTTGTACTGGTGAAAATGTCATGAATAGTGTTCTTCTCAGGTAACATTGTTTGTGGGGCCATAAAAGTGGTGACAAGATCCAAATGTGTTTATTTTGGTATTTCAGTTGTGGTGGTGACTTAGCCGTGAGACATGTCCTCCTCACTATCTGTCACCACTGACAGACCTATTAGCGACACATCATGCTGCAGACGGCCACTCTGTCTCGTGTGCGTGTGGTAAAGAGAGAGAGGAAAACAGTAGAGAAGCAATACCCTTGACACCTGTCTGCCAGACAAAAAAAAATCATGTAATGAGTACATCAAAACTCGATAAATGACACCAGAGGATGGGGGATGAAAACAAAAATGAATTGAAGGACTGTGCTTTGGATACAGTTGGATACATAACTATACAGAACAAGTACACAAGATGAGACCGCCAGGGTGGGAGCGGCACACAGGGTTAAAATGTGTTGGGGTTTTATTTATGCTCTGTACATCTGTATTGCAGATGTAGCTTGTGGGGTTAAAACGCTTATTCCGAACAGACACACCTACAAGCACAAAATACTGCCACTATCGTTGCTGGGTCTTGAAATTGCATAAACCCAGGTCAGGTTCAGCTGTGGTCGGCCATGGCAATGATCAACGGCATACATGACGATGTGTCAGTGAGCTGAGCCAATTCTTGTTTCAATGTACTTACCTTTGTTCAGTAGTACATGTAGGTATGGAACGCACTACCGCTTTAAGGATTTGCAGCGATGCCGCAATCCTGGCTGATGTTGAATAGAATTCAAATCAGAGTTATTTGAAGCTATTGGCGACTGCCATCTGTCAAGTAGTACCGTGTTATAATGAGCGCTGGGGAGGTAGTTAGCCTTTGACATGTGCTGTTGGACAGTAAAAGAAGCATGAACTTTTTTCACATAGTGTGTTCTTAGGAGTAATTTAATGTAGCCACAAGGGGGCACAAGCCAGTGTCTTATTGTGCCGGTCCCAAGCCCGGATAAATACAGAGGGTTGTGTCAGGAAGGGAATCCAACGTAAAAAAAAATTGGCAAAACAAATATGCGAATCAAACCTCTGAATCCCATACCGGATCGGTCGAGGCCCGGGCCGCCATTGGTACTGTTGACCTTCAGGGTGCCAGTGTAAAATTGACTACTGTTGGTCGAGGAAGGAGATGAGGGAGGTGTGCCCGGAGGAAAATAGAGAAATGGAACGCCAAGAGTATGATACTAAGAGTAGGAACTTTGAATGTAGGAACAATGACAGGTAAAGATCGAGAGCTGGTTGACATGATGCACAGAAGGAAGGTAGACATACTGTGTGTCCAGAAGACCAGGTGGAAAGGGAGCAAGGCGAGAAGCTTAGGGTCAGGGTTTAAGTTGTTCTATCATGGTGAAGACAGAAAGAGAAATGGAGTTGGGTTTATCTTAAAAGAGGAGCTTGTTAGGAATGTCTTAGAAGTAAAAAGAGTATCAGATGGAATGATCAGAATCAGAATCAGAATCAGAATACCTTTATTCGTCCCGCAATGGGGAAATTTGCAGTCCACAGCAGCAATTGAAGAGGGATGGGGTTGGGGTGGGAGTGAAAGGATAGAAAACAAGATATTCTAAGCATAACAAAATAAAAATGTCAACTGTATACTGTGCAAATGTAGATGTGCAAAAACCGTTCTATAAACAAGACTGTACATAGTGCAGAATCAAGAGATGCATTTAGATATATTGCAACAACCCATATTTACAAGTGTCCAGTTTTTTTTTTGTTTTTTGTTTTTTTTTTTTTTTTTTTTTTCACATGTGATCATTGGGAATTGTGAAGCCTGACAGCAGTCGGTAGGAACGAGCGGCGGTACCTCTCCTTCTTGCAGCGCGGGTGTAATAGTCTCTGGCTAAAGGAGCTACCCAGAGCTGTCAGGATGGGCAGGAGGGGGTGGGAGGGGCTGTCCGTCATAGCTTTTAGTTTAGCTAGCGTCCGTCTGTTGCCCACCTCCTCAAGAGAGTCCAGCGAGCAGCCCACGACAGAACTGGCCCGCTTGACAAAGCGCTCCAGTCTTTTTCTGTCCCGGGTGGTGATGCTGCCTGACCAGCAGACAATGCCATAGTGGATGGCTGATGCCACCACAGAGTCATAGAAAGTCTTTAGGAGTGACCCCTGAACTCCAAAAGACCTCAGTTTCCTGAGGAGGAAGAGGCGACTCTGTCCCTTTTTGATTAGGGCATCCGTGTTTGTTGTCCAGTCCAGTTTATTGTTGAGAGTAACACCCAGGTACTTGTAGGAGGTCACCCTCTCAATGTCCGAACCCTGGATGTTCAATGGTGCAGGTGACGATTGTTTCCTGCAGAAATCCACCACCAGCTCCTTGGTTTTGCCAGTGTTGATCTGGAGGTGATTCTGCTGGCACCAGTCCACAAAGTCCTTTGTCAGTCCCCTGTACTCCCTATCGTCTCCCTCTGTAATGAGGCCGACAATAGCTGAGTCGTCAGAGAACTTCTGAAGGTGGCAGGTTGGGGTGTTGTAGTTGTAGTTGAATGATGAGCCTGAAGCTAGAAATTGAAGGTGTGATGTTCAATGTGGTTTGTGAGTATGCCCCACAAGTAGGATGTGAGCTGGCGGAGAAGGAGAAATTTTGGTTGGACTTTGATGAAGTCATACAGAAGATCCCGAGAAGTGAGAGGTTTGTAATTGGTGGAGACTTCAATGAACATGTTGGCGCAGGAAACAAAGATGATGAGGAGGTGATGGGCAGGTTTGAACTCCAGATGAGGAACGCTGAAGGACAGATGGTGGTTGACTTGGCTAAGAGAATGGAAATGGCTATTGTGAATACTTTCTTCCTGAAGAGACAGGAACATAGGGTGACCTATAAGAGTGGAGGCAGAAGTACACAGGTAGACTACATTTTGTGTCAACGGCGCCATCTAAAGGAAATCAGTGACTGCAAAGTAGTGGTTGGTGAGAGTGTAGCAGACAGCATAGGTTGGTGGTGTGTAGGATGACGCTGGCAGTGAGGAAGATGAAGAAACCAAAGGCTGAAGTGAGGACACAATGGTGGAAGTTGAAAAAGGAAGAGTGTTGCATGACATTTAGGAAGGAGGTAAGACAATCACTGGGTGGGCAAGAGGTCCTTCCAGATGACAGGCAAACTACAGCAAACATAATCAGAAACACAGGTCGGAAAGTACTTGGTGTATCGATTGAAAGAAGGGTAGATAAGGAGACTTGGTGGTGGAATGGGGAGGTGCAGGAGTGTATACAGAGAAAGAGATTAGCAAAGAAGAAGTGGGAAACTGAGAGGACGGACAAGAGTAGACAGCAGTACAAGGAGATGCAGCGCACGGTTAAAGTAAAGGTGGCAAAGGCCAAACAAGAGGCCTATGATGACTTGTATGCTCAGCTGGACAGCAAGGAAGGTGAGACTGATCTGTACAGGCTGGCAAGACAGAGAGACAAAGATGGTAAGGACCTGCAGCAGGTTCGGGTGATTAAGGATAGTGATGGCAGATGCCAGTACTGTGATGGCAAGATGGAAAGAGTACTTTGAAGAATTGATGAATGAGGAAAATGAGAAGGAACAAAGAGTAGAAGATGTGACTGTTTTGGACCAAGACGTAGCAAACATTAGCAAGGACGAAGTGAGGAGCGTGCTGAAGAGGATGAAGGGGGGAAAGGCACGTGGGGTGATGATTTACCAATCGAGGTATGGAAGTGTCTTGGAGAGGTGGTGGTGTTCCTGACTGGGTTATTCAACAAGATCTTAGATGGTGAACAGAGGCCTGAAGAATGGAGATGAAGTGTACTCGTGCCCATTTTTAAGAACAAAGGATATGTACAGAGTTGTACTAACTACAGAGGAATAAAGTTGATGAGCCATACAATGAAACTCTGGGAAAGAGTAGTTTCAGCTAGACTAAGAGCAGAAGTGAACATTTGTGAGCAGCAGTATGGCTTCATGCCAAACAAGAGTACGACATATGCAGTGTTTGCTTCAAGAATGTTGCTAGAGAAGTACAGAGAAGGTCAGAAGGAATTGCATTGTGTCTTTGTAGACCTGGAGAAAGTGTATGACAGGGTTCCCAGAGAAGAGCTGTGGCATTGCATGAGGAAGTCTGGAGTGACGGAAAAGTATGTCAGAGCGGTGCAAGACATGTATCATGACTGTAAGACAGTTGTGAGGTGTGCTATCGGTGTGACTGAGGAATTCAAGGTGGAGGTGGGACTCCACCAGGTGTCACCTCTGAGCCCCTTCTTGTTTGCTATGGTGATGGACAGACTGACAGACGATGTTAGACAAGAATCTCCTTGGACCATGATCGATGAGAAGGTTTCTTCAGCCGTCATCTGTACTTTTTTGAAGGTGTCGGACGTTTCGCCTCCTATCCAAGAGGCTTCGTCAGCGAACTAAAGTCTGACTGGTCGTATCGGCCCTATTTATATATCCCTAATGTCCAGACATGGCGGCGCCAGACACAGCTATGATAGGTCCCTACTCTCAGGTTGGGGGTAGCAGTGTACCACTCCCTGTGGCCACTCCCTACATTCCTGACTAACGACTGGCTTGTTTGCCCCACTCCCTCCAGTATCACCTCATCAGCATTACGAATGTTGTCTAACCTGTTTTGCCTAAGCAGGCTATTAAATGAACCTCACCCCACCAGACCGGTTTAATGAAGGATTTTGTTGTTTTATGAGAATTGCTTCTTTTACTCCCCTTTCAAACCATCTATGTTCTTTCGCTGAGATTTTAACCTCATTGTCGTCAAATGAGTGGTTGCTAGCTTTTAGGTGCAAATGTACTGCCGATTGAGGCCCACTCGTATTATCCCTGCGATGTTGATAAAGTCTTTTTTTGAGAATTTGTTTAGTTTCCTCAATGTACTGCTCCTTACAATTTTCATTCTTACAATGTATTGTATAAACTACATTACTTTGTTTTTCATTTAGCAGCCTATCTTTTGGATGCACTAATTTTTGCCTTAACGTGTTTATTGGTTTGAAATAAGTAGGAATTTTGTGTTGCCAAAGGACTCTTTGTCGTTTTTCAGAAACTCCTGCAATGTAAGGTCCTTGGACCATGATGTTTGCAGATGACATTGTGATCTGTAGCGAGAACAGGGAAGAGGTGGCGGAGAAACTAGAGATGTGGAGATATGCCCTGGAAAGGAGAGGAATGAAGATCAGTCGCAGCAAGACGGAATATATGTGTGTGAATGAGAGGGATCCAAGTGCAAGAGTGATGCTACAGGGAGAAGAGATAAAGAAGGTGGAGTATTTTAAGTACTTGGGGTCAACTGTCCAGAGCAATGGAGAGTGTGGAAAAGAGGTGAAGAAGCGTGTCCAGGCAACCTGGAGCGGCTGGAGAAAAATTTCAGGTGTGATGTGTGATAGAAGGGTTTCAGCTAGGATGAAAGGAAAAGTGTATAATACAGTGGTGAGACCAGCCATAATGTTTGGACTGGAGACAGTGCCACTGAAGAAAAGACAGGAAGCAGAGCTGGAGGTAGCAGAGCTGAAGATGTTGAGGTTTTCTTTGGGAGTGACCAGGTTGGATAGGATCAGGAATGAGTACATTAGAGGCACAACTCATATTAGAGGCTTTGCAGAGAAAGTCAGAGAGGCCAGACTGAGATGGTTTGGACATGTCCAGAAGAGAGAGAGAGTGACTATATCAGGAGAAGGATGCTGAGCATTGAACTGCCAGGCAGGAGACCGAGAGGTAGACCGAAGAGGAGGTTTATGGATGTGGTCAAAGAGGACATGAAGGTAGCTGGTGTGTGAGAAGAGGATGCACAAAACTGGGATAGATGGAGGACAATGATTCGCTGTGGCGACCCCTGAGGGGAAAAGCCAAAAGGAAAAGAAGTGTTCTTTCAAAAATACATTTATTAACAGACGCTTGGTTGCCTATGCATTTTGTGATGTCACGAGAGGCTGTGTCCTGGAGGGCAAATACATCCCCCTAAGATGGCCCCACCCAGAGAGAGTCTTGGCCCCACCTGGTGGAAGGCAGCAATTAAACCCACACACCTGCAGCTGAGCAGGGCTTGATTGGAAAGCAGGGCTCTTAAGGCAGAGAGCCTCTGAGTGTGCAGCTTGGGGAAAGACAAGCTCGATTGCTGTGCTCTGTGGAGAAGTTGATTGCTGCGTGGAACTCATTGCCAGTTGGGACCCCACGACTGGACACTGGATTTGAACCTAGCTAAGGTGGCTAGGCTACATGACGAGGACGTCAAAAGGGGTGAGGCCTAGAGACTCTTGTAAAGAACTCCGTCTTCAGTTTTACCTCAGAAGAGACTTTATTTGGATTTAAGTAGCAGAAGAGACTTTATTTGGATTTAAGCATCAGAAGAGACTTTATTTTGATAAGTATTGGAAGAGACACTATTCAAACCTTTGTTGCTTGTGAATTCCCCCTGGAACCCTTGATTAAAACCTTTTTCTTTGCATCCAAACCTGTCGTCCATTGCACTTCTTGTCCCGTCCCGCTGAGAGCAAGCCTCTCATGATATCACAATATATATATATTTTAGGATTAAGTCTGCATATTTCTGTAATTTCTTTGCTATCGGAAATACAAACCCGTTTTTACTCCTCCGGCAATTTCCTTTGAGAGTAATCGAGAAATTCTCCTAACATGGGTCTCCTTTCCGCTAAACAGAAACTTCACCGCACACTGCAGTGATATACTCGTCCACTTTTAGTCAGCACATCGGCCCCTTGAAACCATGAAACCTTCTTTGCTTCCTTCTCCTTTTTCTCCAGTTTCCATGTTGGATATGTTAGACTCTACAAAACAAATCAAAATAAAAACACAGACAACAATAACAAAACCAGAAGAAAAAAAATATGGGTGTCTATTTTTGGTAATCCCCTTTCCCTGTGCTTCAACTTTATCCCCAACTGCTTCTTCCCCACCACTCCTGTGCACTTTCCTTCTAAAATATATTTTTCTGCCTACCAAACTCCCACACAGAATCTCTTCCAAAGGTCTCCAATGGTCTGCTGTGGACCTTTTAAAAGCATGTTGACAGTAATAGACCACAGGCCCCTAGAGATGGCTGGCTTGGGATAGCAGCAGTGTTGCTGCTATGCTGAGAGGTTCAGAGGAGCACCACATAATAATTCCCTTGTCTAATTAGCGTGAGTGCTGTGTACAGGCCGCACGCTGGCTGATGGGCCAATCCACCACACACCACCTCTGAATAAGACTCACGAAGGGCAGATGTTTGTGTGTGTGTGTGTGTGTGTGTGTGTGTGTGTGTGTGTGTGTGTGTGTGTGTGTGTGTGTGTGTGTGTGTGTGTGTGTGTGTGTGTGCGTGCGTGCGTGTGTGTGTGTGTGTGTGTGTGTGTGTGTGTGTGTGTGTGTGTGTGTGTGTGTGTGTGTGTGTGTGCGCGTGCGTGTGTGTGTGTGTGTGTGTGTGTGTGTGTGTGTGTGTGTGTGTGTGCGTGTGTGTGTGTGTGTGTGTGTGTGTGCGTGGATTCACGCAGACATTTGTGAGTGGTGTTTGTGCATAAGATTAGGGTGTGCGTGTAAATTTCAGCATCTTGTCGAGCATCAAGAGCAAAACTTCAAGAAGCTGTCTGACCCTCCTGATGTGGCATCATGGCCTAATTGGGATATTTACTCTGTAATTAGCAGGTTAGAGAGACACTGGGAATGTAATTTAGAATTCCAGTGACAAGACACATTATCCAGACAGTCAGTCGTGGGGCTTCATCCTTCCCGCAGCCCATTAACAGCACCATGGGACAGTAAGAAAGACAGAGGAGGGAAGTAGAGGGAAGGAAAGGAGAAAAACGCTTGGTGAGGGCACAAACTGTACAGCCTCAATAATACGCTCAGATACAAAACTACAAAAGCCACATTTTTCATCTTCTTGTTAAGTGACATTGTGTCATTCATGATATGGAATGGCATTTATCATTCTATTGCTTCACAGATCGTCAAAGAATTTTTGTCTGGTATATTGTTGTATACACATCTGTCCATCAGTGACACTGAATATGACGATGTCACTGATAAAAAATATTGTGAGAAACAGTACTCAGATTGCAAGAATCCAAGTTTAGGAGGGTATGGTCAATTTGGAATTTTAAATCAGGTCAACAAGCCATTGTAAGAAAAAAGGCATTCTGACAACTTGATTTTGTACATCCCACTGGACACTAAGTTGACTGTTATCCTTTGTTTTTTCCTTCACAGAAAGTCTCCCAGTACACTATAATCGTACAAGCCACGGACATGGAGGGAAACCTGAATTTTGGTCTTTCCAACACGGCCACCGCCATTATTACGGTCACCGACATAAATGACAACCCCCCCATGCTGACCTCCAGAACGGTGAGTAGCTACAAATATAACACTAGAGAATAAATGGTCCTTGAGAATAAATGGTCCTTGAGCATGTCACAGCATTACGAACCCAGGTGCAAACTGCCATTTATGAACTCATCATGGATGAGAATCAGAATCAGAATCAGAATCAGAATACCTTTATTCGTCCCGCAATGGGGAAATTTGCCGTCCACAGCAGCAATTGAAGAGGGATGGGGTTGGGGTGGGAGTGAAAGGATAGAAAACAAGATATTCTAAGCATAACAAAATAAAAATGTCAACTGTATACTGTGCAAATGTAGATGTGCAAAAACCGTTCTATAAACAAGACTGTACATAGTGCAGAATCAAGAAATGCATTTAGATATATTGCAACAACCCATATTTACAAGTGTCCAGTTTTGTTTTTTTTTTCACATGTGATCATTGGGAATTGTGAAGCCTGACAGCAGTCGGTAGGAACGAGCGGCGGTACCTCTCCTTCTTGCAGCGCGGGTGTAATAGTCTCTGGCTAAAGGAGCTACCCAGAGCTGTCAGGATGGGCAGGAGGGGCTGTCCGTCATAGCTTTTAGTTTAGCTAGCGTCCGTCTGTTGCCCACCTCCTCTAGAGAGTCCAGCGAGCAGCCCACGACAGAACTGGCCCGCTTGACAAAGCGCTCCAGTCTTTTTCTGTCCCGGGTGGTGATGCTGCCTGACCAGCAGACAATGCCATAGTGGATGGCTGATGCCACCACAGAGTCATAGTCTTTAGGAGTGACCCCTGAACTCCAAAAGACCTCAGTTTCCTGAGGAGGAAGAGGCGACTCTGTCCCTTTTTGATTAGGGCATCCGTGTTTGTTGTCCAGTCCAGTTTATTGTTGAGAGTAACACCCAGGTACTTGTAGGAGGTCACCCTCTCAATGTCCGAACCCTGGATGTTCAATGGTGCAGGTGAGGATTGTTTCCTGCAGAAGTCCACCACCAGCTCCTTGGTTTTCCCGGTGTTGATCTGGAGGTGATTCTGCTGGCACCAGTCCACAAAGTCCTTTGTCAGTCCCCTGTACTCCCTATCGTCTCCCTCTGTAATGAGGCCGACAATAGCTGAGTCGTCAGAGAACTTCTGAAGGTGGCAGGTTGGGGTGTTGTAATTGAAGTCCGAGGTGTAGAGGTTGAAGAGGAATGGAGCCAGGACTGTTCCCTGCGGCGCTCCGGTGCTGCAGAGAAGCCTGCCCGACTCACAGTTCTTTACTCTCACGTACTGTGGCCTGTTTGTGAGGTAATCTGTAATCCAGGATGTGAGGTGATGGTCGACTCCGGCATGCTGCAGCTTGTCCCCTAGTAGACTTGGCTGGATGGTGTTGAAGGCACTGGAGAAATCGAAGAATGTGATCCTCACCATGCTCCCAGCATTCTCCAGGTGCAGCAACGCCGTATGGAGGAGGTAGATGATGGCATCCTCCACACCGATGCTGGGCTGGTAGGCAAACTGTAGCGGGTCCAGCGATGAGCTTGCCAGCGGTCGCAGGTGGGCGAGGACGAGTCTCTCCAGCGTCTTCATCAGGTGAGACGTCAGCGCCACCGGTCTGTAGCTGTTGAGCTCTTTGGGGTTGGCAATCTTGGGCACTGGGACCAGGCATGACGTTTTCCACAGCTGTGGAACTCTGCCCAGCTTCTGGCTCAGGTTGAACAAGTGCTGGACAATGACACACAGCTGGTCGGAGCAGGTCTTGAGGAGTCGGGAACTGATATCATCCGGACCTGCTGCCTTCCTCACCTGCATCCTCCTCAGTTGGTTCCTCACCTGCGCAGTTGTGACAGACAGGCAGGAACCAGGAGGCAGAGTGGCGGCTGAGGGTGTGGCAACGGTTGGGAGGGCAGATGTTGGTTGTGGAAAGCTGGTCGTGAGAGGGGGCAGGGAGGGTAAGGCCACAGTGAGAGTTGGTGCAGGTGCAGCTACAGGTGAAGTTGACGGTGGGCCGGGGGCGGCTGGCGTCTTGTCAAACCGATTGAAAAAGCGGTTGAGTTCATCTGCCCAGTCCTTGTTTTTTCGTTCAATGTCACTGGGCTTTTGTGGCCTGAGATGTTTTTCAGGCCCTTCCAGACACCAGCGACATTGCTGGCTTGCACCTGCTCCTCCATTTTCATCCTGTAGGCCTTCCTCCCCTCTCTGATCTTCCTCCTCAGTTGGATCTGCACGGCCTTCAGTTCCTCTCTGTTGCCCGACACAAAAGCCCTTTTCTTCTCCTTCAGGAGGACTTTTATGTCGGGATTAATCCATGGTTTGTTGTTGGCAAAACACCGCACAGTCCTGGTGGGTACGGTGTTTTGTTCACAAAAGTTAATGTAGTCTGTGATGGTGTTGGTGAGTGAGTCAATGTCTTCCCCATGAATCTCAGTAAAGAGCTCCCACCTGGTTGAATCAAAACAGTCCCGCAGAGCTTCTTCAGCTTCTGTGGACCATCTTTTGATCGTGCGGGTCACAGCTGGTTGCCTCTGGACAAGGGGTTTGTACACAGGCTGGAGATAAACCATATTGTGGTCTGCTCTTCCGAGAGGGGGGAGGGGGGAGGGTTTACCAGGTATACCAGGTATACCTGGTATACAGGTATACCAGAGTACATTTCTGAAGAACATCCACAAGAAATTCATGACTGAAAATATGAGTGAAGGGCTCTGGGCAGATGGCCAGAACGACATTGGTAAATGAGAAAATAAGGAAGACGGTTAGTGTAGTCTAATCAGTGCAACAAGTGCTCCTTCCTCTTTCCCGGAGCAAAGCACAGATGCATACAAACAAGGGAATGATTAATCCATATCATTGATTTTCATCACTCCATACCTGGAGCCAGAAAAATTGTTTGTGGTTGTTGTCATAGTGGTGATATGTAGAATCATTATTCCATTAGGCGAGGTCATTCATGGTTGAAAGGTAAAAATGAAAAGTCTAAAGTATGCATTGTAATAGATTATATCAGCTTCAGTTCCATCAATTCAGTATGAAGAAAAAAAGAGGTGATTTGGGGTGATTAAAAAGTGTGGTACTCTGCATCATGCCGCAATGATTAATATTTAGTAAGGCTTAATGGTGGTGTACGGTCAAAAGCTGCGGCCCGGTAGTCAAGTGGTTAGCACACCAGCTTCACAGTGCAGAGGTTGCCGGTTCGCGTCCCGGTCGGGCCTCCCTTTGTGGAGTTTGCATGTTCTCCCCGAACCCGCGTGGGTTTTCTCTGGGTCCTCCGGTTTCCTACCACACTCCAAAAACATGCATGGCAGGCAGATTGACCACTCCAAGGTGTTCCTAGGTGTGAGTGTGAGAGTCACTGTTGTACGACTTTGTGTGCCCTGCGATTGGCTTGCAACCAATTCAGGGTGTCCCCCGCCTCGTGCCCGAAGACAGGTGAGATAGGCTCCAGCACCCCCCGTGACCCTAATGGAATAAGCGGTATGGAAAATGGATGGATGGATGGTCAAAACCTGGAAAGCAGAATCAATTCAACATGTTAATTTTGATAGAATGTGTTGAATGTGTTGAAAATGGACGGATGTTATGCCACAGTGGAACAAGTTGCTCTGTTGTGTAAAATTTTGTAGGGAAGTGAGCGATCGGCCCGTCGGGCTGAAAGGCACTGAGCAGTATCAAGCAGCTATTTGATGTGGTCACTGAGGAGTTAAGTATTAGAATTTACCCCAAAGTCTGTTAAGAGTTATCATGGTATCAAGTGTAAGATGCAAAGGAAATGTTCAATTATGATGGAAATGTTCAGTGAGTGGCCAACTAAAGTTAAAAGTAATGAATTAAAGATGGACAGAGAGCTGTCTACACCAAGACAAAGAAGTGATGAGTTAATGACAGATTATTCTAGTAAGCTATTTTTTCAGCAATGTTGATGCAACTAAGACACTGGCTGTTGTAAATTAGAGGGCAAAATCTGGACACACTTCACTGCCTACATAAAATGACTCCTGTGACGGTGGCGGATTGATACTGCTGACCAGTCAAAGATTCATATTCTCTAACTTTCAGTGTGAGAGCATTTCTATCATTGCCCAATCGCCATTGCCCAAGTTATTGCTATCATGGATATTGAAGATCAAATTTAGCGGAGCTTAGTGAGCAGTGCAATTTCTCCCAATCGAATCATAAATCAGCCCTTTTTGGGTGTTGAGTTTGCATAAAAGTCATTTGGTTGCGAAGGCACACCATTTTGCAAATATTTAGTGTCTGCTATAAATGCCGCAGGTCTTGCAAACCACTGTTTCCCTGCATTTAACAAGTCAAGGCATTCATTTTACATTGGCAAATCTGAATTTGAATTAGAAACTGGGATAGTGTTGATCTCGTTGCAATTTACAATTGTAATTACTGATGGTAAAATATTTTTGCTGAAGCACAAAGCTGATATACTGTACTTGCAGAAAGGTTGGACGTTGTGTAGATAAATGATGTAGGTTTATTGTACTCTGCCATCTCATGTAAAATATTTTTAACAGTGTTCTTTCCACTATATGCAACAACCAAAAACAAACATGAATCAATCCTTTCCATGCATGTTGTATTCATTTCATAAATGAAGCGATCAATCTTTGATCTAGAATATCATGACTAATCTTTGTTCAAATTAAGAATAATTAAGTGTCTCACGAGTAAAATAAAAATAATTAGGTAGGTAAATAACTAGGTAACCAAACAAACTAACACTCAATTTATTATTTGTGGTTTCTTCACTCAGAAGCAGTGGCAGACGTCACCAAATCTGGATGCCCTCAACTGTCTAAGAACAAAATCATGAGCATATCCGTGGACTAATTGTTTCTCAGTCAACCTGCAGCTTAGGACCACCCTGACATGTGTATTTGTTGTCTTAAAAATGTCACAGTCTCCGAACAGCTCTCCAGACACAAGCCACAAATTCAGCCACAGCTGTTTGCTAGTTGATGCGAAGGTAGTGGCGGGTATTATGACCGAATTTGGTCTGGGGCTTTGCTCTTTGATATCATAAACTCAAATAAGCGGCTCAGTGGTTTCAACAGCGTCTGTTACCCATGGTGACGCGGGGATGCTTCATGCCTGTTGCTTCCAAATGAGTCAAGCAAAGCAAGTAATCACCCTTCGACCGTACGCAATCACTTGTGAGTTTTTGGGTTCATCGTGTAGGCGGGTCCTCTGGTTCATCTTTATCCCCTGAGCCGGTGTGACTTTGGTCAATCCCCGCCATAACAGACATCTGACAGACAGCAGCTCACTCCTCGTCAGGCTTATCGGGGCATAGCACATGTTAGCACAGCAACGAGACAACTAAAAGCCACTCATTTACGCTCAAACAGATGTTCGTGCCTCTTCCACTGGTGGCTGTTCTTGGCTTTCTTCACTCCCTCTTCCTTTCTGATTAGCTTTCAAACGGACAGGAAATTAATGTGCATGAGTGAGGGCAAGAAGTGCAGGAAAGCCAGAAAACTTTTAGACCTGTGTGTAAGTGCATGTCCAATGTGCAAGTGTGTTTACCGCTTCTTTGCACCTCAGTAGTAGCAAAAGTGGGATCATTGAACCTTCCCTATTTGAAAACCCGAAAAAATGGCCCCTTCACTTATGAGAAATAGAAGACCTTCAACAAATTGCCACAATTCAGTGTATTCTTCAAGAACATTTGTGAAAATATTTTTTTTAAATGCAACATTTGTATTTACTTATTGAAATTATTTTACACATACATTTTACATTAACTTTGCTGCTGTGAAATGTAAATTTCTCCACTGCGAGACTAATAAAGGCAAATCCAATCCAATCCAATCCAATTTTCTGCAGTTTTCCGGTGAGGTTCCTGAGAACCGGGTGGATGTTGTGGTGGCTAACCTGACGGTGATAGATGCTGACCAACCACATTCCCCCAATTGGAATGCTGTTTATCGGATAATCAGTGGGGATCCATCCGGTCACTTCACCATTCGCACTGACCCTGTCAGCAATGATGGCATGGTAACTGTAGTAAAGGTAAAACAATCTCTTTGCTATGTTTGTTGTTTTGTTTTTTTCACCATAGGGGTCATCATCACATTGTTAGCTTTAAATGCATCATCGAGGGGAATCTCAGGTCCAAATAAATATCAAACGCAAGGTCCTTACAAGGGCCAGTCTGCAGTCTTTGCCTTTGGAATGACCCTTGGTGTCTAAAATAAGGGATTGGTAGGCCTGAAAAACTCCCATACGCATACCGTAACGAAATGTCTGGCAAGAGCACTGTCGCAATAAGGTATTGATTTCCCAATTACACAGGCAGTGGTTTTACACACCTATAATGGGATACCTGCTGTAGTGAACGACAGAAGCAAGAATGATTTGTCGTGTTCCTGTGTTTAGCCAATCGGACCACAACCCATTTGTTATGAATGCAGAAAAACAAAATCCTTCGAGTGTGTATATATGTGTGCATTGCCTGTATGTGTGCATTCATCTATGAGCTGCTGTACGCATCTTGCAGAAATGATTTGTTCATGACGTTATGTGCTCAGCAAATCAAGTCTTATGTCTGACAATAATGCTTAAGAAATAACAATAGCGTTTTATATAATTCCCACAAGACCCTGACCAGTAGGCATTGGCATTTTGCTTCTCTTCATTATCTCTACATGAGTGCCTTTCATTGTCCATAACTCACGCTACCTGATGTAAAATTCAGTAGGCAGCCGTGTAGCCGCAGGCTTCCATCGAGACCCGCGGGATATAATCGGAAAATCATCAAAGAAGGGACATTACTTCCCCTGGGAACGACAAGAAATAGACTACTGTGCGAGGTAAACAGAGGCACTCTAGGGAACAGCAGGCGGAATGGTTCACATCAGACGTCATGCAAACGATAAAGTCAAGCCGTCATAAGAGACCCCCTTATTTTTACCAATGTGCTGCTAGCGCACAAGAATTCACTGCAACCAGGTGTGCATGTCCCGTTGGGGCACTGAGTCTCATCTGTAAACAAAAGTGAAGGTCTTAACCCTAGCTTGTCATATTTACGCAGCTCTCTGGGAAGATCATGAGAAGGCATTCCCGTTTTTATGGGAAGGATAAAATGTTGACAACAGACAAACAAGAAGAAAGTAATGCATGGAAAATAGACAAATATGTGATTCTTGATTACAGTGCGTTATCAAGATATGTTAATCACAGAACGAATCACAAGAGCCTAACATTCACTACCTTCACAAATACTATCTGATATTTAGTGACTGAAGTTGGCAACTTTAATCAATATTTACCTTCCCCTGTGCACTTTCTTTCTTCTAGGCAGTTGACTTTGAGATGAACCGAGCCTTCATGCTGACAGTTGTGGTGTCCAATCAAGCCCATCTGGCCAGTGGGATCCAGTCTTCCCTCCAGTCCACGGCAGGAGTAACCATATCTGTGCAGGATGTCAATGAACCACCTTACTTCCCCACTAATCCGAAACACATCCGATTTGAGGAGAGTGTTCCAGCTGGCACTAGTCTGACAACCTTTTCAGCCACAGATCCTGATCGCCTACAAATGCAGCAGACAATCAGGTACAATAGGTCAAATTCCCAAAAAGTAATTTAGCTATTTTGTTTATAAAACCTTGACTACAACCTGAGGCACTCAAGACCAGACCGCGAACATCCTCTTTGGTCCCTGTGCAGTATGGAAAACAATGATAAAAATTTGATTGAAAAAGACAGTCTGGCTGAGCACATTAGGAGCAGCCATCTTGATAAAATCTCGTCTTTGCATCGGCACTGGACCCAAAAGCATCATTGCCAGGTCGTTAGGGGTTAGAGTTCAACACGGGGGCAATATTTAAGTTATCATCCGTCTCTCTGAGACAACCATGCAAAGTTTATGAGCCAGTGGAGAACCATGAGTAGAGATGCTCCGAAGGTTAATAGCAAGTAATAGCCTCTGGGATGTAAGTGTGTGTATGTCCGTTTGCTATTAAGGTTGCCCGTAGAGTATACGCGCGTGGACACATATGCACGCAAACACACATACACACGCACACACACATACACACCCATACACACTCACTCGGATGGAGCAAAAGCTGTTGACACAGCATGCGTTCACCTACGGTTCTCTTTCTTTGTGCTAAAGCTCTCTGGATGTTAAATGTCAAGCAAAAAAAATGTCAGTGTGCATTACAGTATTAACACCTACTTCACAGGTTTGCCAGACTGCACATTATGCCTTTATACCAGGCTTGGGCAAATTACGGCCCGCGGGCCACATTAGGCTTTTTAATCAGGCCCGCCGAACTTAATATCGTAAAAACAGTGTCTGCAACTTATGACAAAAAGTTAGCGGACACCAGGGCAGACAACTCTGATTAGTTTCCTGCCTCATTTTTCACAACTTGAAACACAATAAGACGACTAATTGCAAAAAAAACATTGTTGCGAAGTATTGTTTTTTTTTTTACTAAGGATGTTCCTACTACAAATACTCCCTTGCTTAATTTATCGTAAATATCCCTTGCTGATGATTTTGCACCAGTTGTCGTTTGTCCATACACTATTCGGCATGTTGCACAATGCAATGTTCTCTGAAAAGTTGCCTGCCCGGCCATAAAGTTGTCTGCCCCATATTCCAGGTATCTGCAAAGTAGTATGTAAATGCCATATGTTGCATATTCCTTGAGACAAATTTATTAACTGATAAGGGCTATTTTTCACATTTGAAATTTTAAATAAATAAATTGGGTTGTAGTGTTTTTACTGTGCTATGAGGTTTGAACACACTACATTTAAAGGACAACCGACGTCTCCGGACAAGTTGTGTCCATAATTTGTAAAATGGCTTCAAATGACTTCTACTGAGTGTATTTTAAAAAGATTCCACCGTATATAGCTATATTTTACGTTTTAAGACTCGCGCTGAATATTCAGGAAGTCTTGTTTTTGAGTTGGTGACGAGTCCGCACGTGACGTCACTAAAGGAACGCCCCCTGACCTAAGACACATTGTAGCAGTCCTTCCATCACGTCAATGTATTTTGCTGTATTGTTTGGTCTGAAAACCTTGTGTTGCACCCAAAAGCCACCAGAAGAGGGTGTCCAAGCTCCATATAAGGAATTTATCAGCCTGTGTAAACGGAGGTAGCCACAGGAGGTCGCCATTTTGTGCCTGTTTTCTGGTGATCGTTTCTCCCCAATGTTGCCTCAAGATGGCATGGAATAAATTATTTAATCGATTGCAAACATGTATGCTTTCCTCTTCAGAACTATTTGAATCATATTCATAACTGAAGGTGTCACAAGAAAGCATATTCTCCAAATCTGAAGCCATTGTTTTGATTCTCAAGGAATGCAAGACGTCTTCGCGTGACGTCACAAACTGAGGGCGGGACTTTCTGAAAATGCCCAAATTGCAGCTCAATTTTTTGCAGATTTTGGAAACTCATTCAAACTCAAACTCGAAGTCATTTTTATTGGTGTTTTGCATTTAAATAAGAATATCAAACTGCGTGTTTTTGCTATTTTAGATGCTATAAAACGTTTTTCTGATGTCAGTTAAGAAACAAAAAAGTGACATCGGTTGTCCTTTAGTGTATCCGGCCCAAACACTCCCTCCAAATGCTCCTGGCCTGGCCCCTCTGTCAAATTTTACAACCCATTGTGGCCCACGAGTCAAAAAGTTGACCCACCCCTGCTTTATACCATGGAGATGGTTTATAGAAGCTCACAATTTGTGGTATTTTTCTTGCTTCGTGTAGTGCGCCAGCAAAGTTGTTCAAAGAACAATTTCTCTCACCTTTAACTTTCTGATCAATTTCTCCACGGAAAGGAAAACATTTGTACATTAATTTCCATAATGCGGACGATCATAGGTGAGACTTTAAGATACGTTCTGCTAATTGTCTAAGAAGAATACTTTGACTGATGAGATTAATATCAAATAAATTTCCGCCAATCAAATTAATGGAATAAATACAATCCAGCCCACCAAAATCACTGAGACCATGCTGAGCTGGGATGTTTGCCCAAGTCCCCTCCACCCCCCACACCTACGATGCACCTCCCGCAGCATGGAGGGCCATTTTTTGGCGTTGTACTGAAACGCTTACCTACACGCACCAGCAGGGACTGACCAGCACCTGCATTTCAACAGGCGCCATACTCCAAGAGGCTTTTTTACAGAATTTCTGCAGAAACAATTCAATAAAATAATAGTGTTCCCTCACCGCTTGAAAGCCATACTGAGTTATTTTCAGCAAAAAAAAGTGTGTGTATGCAAATGTGAAATATGTGATGTGAAAGACTGTAGGATAAAATATCAATTGTGCTTAATCTATAGATCCAAGTCAAATTAGTCTTCAGTTTTTTTTCTTCTGAAACTGATTTTTTTCGTCAGCAGACGTTTTACTAAAATATTCTTGAACTGCACAATTTTATTTCTTGCTTCTCCTTTTCTTCATATTTGGAGTTTGAAACATAAATCAAAAGAAAATGATTGCACATTGTGAAATCATTTTCTTTTGATTCTATGAGTCATTTGCAATGCACATGACTCATAGATTGTGGCTTTCATATATCAAGGTACTGCTGCATTGCGGCAATAGAAGATCTTATTACTTTTAATCAAATGAGATAGAATTAAGATTGGATTGGATTGGATTTGCCTTTATTAGTCTCGCAGTGGAGAAATTTGCATTTCACAGCAGCAAAGTGATGAAAGAAATGAAAGTAGAAAAGCAAAACACAGAGAACTGCCTATCCATTGTGTTGATTACATAAAATCTCTAAATGCTTGAGAAATGACACAAATCAAAACCGTTCCTTTCAAATATAGTTTGGTTAAACTGCTGTTCAGGTATCTGAACAGGAATTCTGCTCATTTTGCTTGCACTTATAATCACAACAACAATATGACTTTTTATGTTTGTATTGCAATTTATCTCAGAATTCTGAACTGGCCACAAATATTTTTTAAAAAGGGCAAACTGTAGGGTATGAGGACTTATTTTATGTGTGGTGGGGGGATTCCCACAATCCTCTAGTGGGTGAGGAGGGTGACAAGTCCTCAAATTTGAAAGAGACAAAGAGCCACTGAAGTGACTTCAGGATTGGGGTGCTGGGGTCAAATTTACACACTCTCATCGGGATGTGTGTAGGTTTTTTTTCTGACAGTCCAATGGTGTATTGCTGTCAGCTATGTCAATCGCTGCTGTTAGGTCAACATTTTTCATCCTGTCACGGTTGAGTTGGAGCCTGTCATTGCTGAGTTAGACAATAAATCATGTCAATTTCCATTTTTTAATTGTATTTCAAATTACCTGAGGACCTCTAAAAAAACTCTTGCAAGCACAGAAATAGCATGCAAATTCAGCTAGAAGTATCAGAAATTACATTGGAACCCAGGACATTATGACTGACCGCCACAAACCTTGAGATGTTTCATTACAAAACAGATGTGGGTATGCATCAAACAGGAATCTGAACATGACATTTCAATCATTTGGTAAAATGTGTGATTCATCATGCGCGTTTTTGCATTTGACATCGAGCTGTGTGTCTCTGTTAGTGGATAATGAATATGGATACGATTGGACAAAGACAAGATTTAAAAAGTATGGAAACAGTTAAAAGTGAGGCACCATGCGGGGGGGGGGGGGGGTCTGCTGGAAGGAGAGAAAAGAGAGCCGAACATGGGAGCTGACTCTGGGTCAAGGTTTGAATTTGACAGGTGCAAATCAACAGAGAGACATCCTGTTGGGGATGGGAGAACGGCAATGTGGACAGAATTAGATGGGAGCATGCGAGGATAGAAAAGGAAGTGAAGGGGAAGTATCATGCATCACTTGTCAGACAACTAACCAGTGAGGTCAAGACACGGGACCAGAGACACAGGCATAAATGATTACCCACACCGCCTTGGCTAAGCTGGAAACATACATTTTTCATCCTCTGGGTCAGGGGGTTGAAAAATAAATGCCATCCGTCATCCTGCTGCTTGCTGAAATCACTTTGCTGCCACGGCTAATCACAGCATAACCGTACCAACGAATTCCCAAACGAGAGAAACCTGAAGGAGGGACTTTTTTAATGCCGGTGCACTTTATTTTGGACAGAGTAATTTTATTGTTGACAGTGGGGATCAGTCATTACGTATTTTTAAAATTGCACTTAATAGTCAAATCCGATCTCCTTTTGCAAAAACTTTACTAAATGAGGCTGTGGGGCATATTGATTTACTGGTAATTGTAAAATAAAAATACAATTGTTTCTGACAGACTTTTGAACACATCAAATCTAATCTTGAACTAATCAACCTCATCATTTTTGAAGTAGACATCTCCCAATACCAAAATGACTCTTCAACATCAACAGCTGGAAATTGTGTACTAAAATAAATAAGTGAAATCTCCAATTAGCTTTCACCAAATGACAGAGTAAAAATGGTGTGCATGTGTGTTTGTGTGCATGCGTGTGTGTGTGTGTGTGTGTGTGTGTGTGTGTGTGTGTGTGTGTGTGTGTGTGTGTGTGTGTGTGTGTGTGTGTGTGTGTGTGTGTGTGTGTGTATATATATATATATATATATATATATATTTCTTGATTCTGCACTATGTACAGTCTTGTTTATAGAACGGTTTTTGCACATCTACATTTGCACAGTATACAGTTGACATTTTTATTTTGTTATGCTTAGAATATCTTGTTTTCTATCCTTTCACTCCCACCCCAACCCCATCCCTCTTCAATTGCTGCTGTGGACTGCAAATTTCCCCATTGCGGGACGAATAAAGGTATTCTGATTCTGATTCTGATTCTGATATATATATATAAGATCCTGTGGGACTTCCAGATACAGACTGACAAGATGGTAATGGCCAACCAACCAGATATTGTGGTCATAGATAAAGGGAAAAAGAAAGCCGTTGTCGCGGATGTAGCGGTCCCGAGTAATGGAAACATCATATAGAAGGAACATGAGAAAATCGAGAAATACCAAGGGCTCGGAGAGGAGCTGGAGAGAGCCTGGATGATAAAGGTGACAGTCGTGCCTGTGGTGGTCGGAGCACTCGGGGCAGTGACCCCCAAACTCGACGAGTGGTTGCAACAGATCCCGGGAACAACATCGGCTATCTCGGTCCAGAAAAGCGCAGAGCTGGGAACAGCACGGATACTGCGCAGAACCCTCAAGCTTCCTGGCCTCTGGTAGAGGACCCGAGCTAAAATGGGGGACAGACACCACCCATGAGGGGTGAGACGAGGATTTTTTTTATATATATACATATATATATTGACTTCTGGTGCTACCTCTTTTAGCCACATTTGTTACTTTCTCATAAAATCGCTCTTTCCCTTGTCTCACTGGTTAATCCCTGCGGTGATGGATTCACGTTATTCTTGGTAAGTATTTCACAGTGCATCTCAGATAGTGTCCGCAGGCTTTCCTGATTTGTGTGAAAGCCTCGGGTGTGGCAATGTCATCTCTGTGATTCCTTTTTGAAACACCCTGCTTCACCCAGGATCATGCCCACTGCCTGCTGGGACAATCCCGCCTTTCTTGCTGCAGGATAGAGATTACGTTCTCCTGTCCACTCCCACGACTTCCCAACCCATAATATCAAGCAATGATTCACCTCTATGCGAGGCCGAATATACATGCACAAAATGATTGAGCACAAATACACCTATAAGCTGCACAGTGAGTGGCCGTACCAAAATTCAGTCACTACAAGGCAAGGTTGAGGTGGAATCAATTTCACTTGGAATGGGTTTGAAAGCTGAAAGTGTGTAAAAATGGTCTTTGTCCCCAATCTGATGGTTCATAAATCAAATCCAATTGGTGCTGAAAAAAATTTGAACATTGACCAAATCACTATGAGTCCCAAAAAATTAAATCCATCAATAAATATGTAAATGAGCCTTTTTACAATATGACAAGTTGCCGGCAGGGATGAGAGAATGTTCAAATATCGAAGTAGAATGAGGTGAGATGAGGCACCGCGAGTTGGCAGACATATTAGACAGAATTGCACATGCAGAATAAGATAAAAGCGACAAATGAGAAACAATAACAGTCAGATCACTCCATTGTAAGGATGCCATGGGGAAAGAGATCTGCTCATTCGGCCTCCCTGGCCCTTTATCACGAGAGTCCCTACCTGAGCCCTCTTGTTTAGAGGATAATGCACAGATCTGAACGTGCTGTCTGTCTATATTTGCAAAAATGCTGTAGTGTGACTATGGCAAGAAGCTTCATCCACTCGACCCAAAGCAAACAGCTCCGATGCTGTAAATGCATGATCCGTGCACGCGCAAGCAGTTGCAGTGCTTAACAAGGAAGGTAATTGACTATAACGGGTAGTATATAGGGGTGAAAAATGGGCTAAAATCGACTGGAGGTTGTAAGCTGTGGAAGAGAAGTCAATAAGAAATTAAACTCCGTGAAGGTAATGGACTCATGACTTCATGGCATTGTGTGAAAAAAGATCTATATATGCAGGCGCGCGAGAAAATATATAATTGCTTGTAAACATGGGAACAGTCACGCTCATCTCTCCATCGACTTGTGCCCGTGTTTTTAGGTACTCCAAACTGAACGACCCTGCAGACTGGTTATCTATTAACAGAACCAATGGGCAGATAGTGACGACAGCGGTCCTCGACAGGGAGTCTGTTTTTGTGAAAAACAACATATATGAAGCCACCTTCTTGGCAACAGATAACGGTGAGTCATATACAGTATATTTATTTAACAAATAGTCTATTCTGTTAATGTACAGTAACACATGGCATTTTACTTATAAGCAGCATGTTTGCTGCTTTTTTTTCAGTGGCAGTTTTTTGTCTCACTCTCTCTAGGTGCAACTCATCAATTTGCCCTCAATGAAACATTATACTGATGTAAACCTGTGTTTTGTTATTCCTTGGTTTGAGGGGGTCATGCCTGGATAGGGACAGAAGGATTATGTCATCCTTTCTTTTGGCTCATGTAATACTTTTTGTTGGAGCGCATCAGCCTATGTTGAAGGATAAATATATACAGACGGATATAAACAGCCAGAGGCTGGGAGAGCATCAGCAGCAGCAGCATTTGTGATCCCAGAATTTGAAATAAACCAGGCAGCAAGGTTTCCATATTGCTTGCTAGTATGCAAGGGCCATCATAGGGTCAGACTCAGTGAATAGTTTAAGTTCTGAGAACGAAAGAGGAAGACATGATCTTATATGTGATTTATTTGTTTCCTGCTCAGGTTGAATATATGGCAAGTGAATTAGTAGATTTTTGTGTGCTAAGAAAAAGGACGGCTATTAGAAATGTTTTCCAATCATATATACGTTGTATAAATTGGGTGAAATCTGGTGATGGACTTAAAGTTTCGGTAGCGTTATAAAGAAGTCTTGTGATGAGAGAGGGTTAGCGTACATTCGCAATTCATGCAGCAGGCTCGCTGATCCTCTTTTCTCTTATCGGCAGACCGTGCATGTCCCCCACAACCCACCCCTCTCTCTCTCTTTCCCTCTTACACATCCATTTGGCATGTATATCATTTGTTCTGCCTCAGAGTTGAACCTCAAGCTTAAATGAGCGCAAACTCCATCATAGCACACCAATATGGTTGCCCTTTTCTCAAGTGGGTGCGCAGACTAAAACTGACTGTGTTCTCTTTTTTTCTGAAATTGCCTTATCTGCGATGTGCAGCTGGCTGTTTACCTAAAGTTTACTTTACTTAGCATGCTGATTCATTTTATAGTGCATGCAAGTCTGGATGCGCTCACTGGAAACAAGAATATCTGAAGTTGTGCGTTGCAACAAATTTTATCACGTATAATACCCTGTTGTCTCTGCTGCTGGCGCCCACTTTGACACCCATCAATAGGATGGACTTCAGAGACTACTAATTTGCTGACAATTTAATATTTCTATGTTATTTCCCGGTCATTTCATTCAATATTAATGCTTTAGCTATTTCCTTGAGGCAACAAGAAGTTCTTTAAAAATGCATGGCTGTATGAAGCTCTTCTTGTAGCAGTCACTCAGCTGGCAAGACCACAGTCACATCCTTGATTAATGTCAAATTTACTTATCAAAAATTGACATTGTTATGACTTTATGATTTCGATAATAGAGCCAGAGTCAAACATGGGCCGCCAGTACTTCAGGGTTGTGTGCATGTTGGCTTTGTAGGCGGAGTTGTTGTGCCAGCCGTCACATGATGATCTGGATTAGGGAAAAATTAAGAAGTGCAGTGAGACAGTGAGCAGTATAAGGAGACATTGGGAGGTTGTGACAACCGGATGCAAGGTGTACCTGTACCGTGATTTAAATTCTTGCCCAACTTATCACCTTACATTCCTGTGGATATATGTAGTACTTCCTGATGTTTTTGTTTCTGCGCAAATATATGACTTGCAGGACACGTGCCAGATTTACCACTCATCTTTTCACCGTGCCTCAACATGCTTGAGCCGCTGTCACAGAAAGGACTAAATACAAATCCTTTTGAGGAACTTACACAAACATAATTATTTATTTAGCTGGTTAAACCCCACAGAATTCTCCTATCAACCATGGCAAGCTGCTTCTTGTGCCACCCCCATCCTCCTCCACCCCACCGTACAGGGTTGGGATTAGCAAACCAATAAAATTGGAAAACGTGTACGTGTGTTTCCCTATGATTGGGGAAATTATGGTTTTTTTTCTTCGTGTATCTAACAGTTTTGTCTTTTTGTCTTTGACGTAGTAGTGTGCAAAGCATTTTGTAACCTGTATCCTTAAAAGCAAAAAGTAGCTGAAACGGCCAATGTGCATTCTCCACCATGATTCCCATGAAAAGAAGTAGCAGTCTAATTCAGCAAAATACATGTATTGACTTGCCACTTACCTTGATGTCAAATTTGCCACAACATCCATTAAAATGATTTACACTAAACATCTGTCGGAATTTTTCATTTGCCATTTGCAATGGCTGTGACACTTGGTGGTTATCCATTGGCAAAAACATGAATTGCAGGGAATAATTACATCTCATATGTCATCTATTTGACCTTCAGTCTGTATTGAGTGATGTTTATTTTCGTTGTGAGGAATCAAGATTTGTACTGGTTGCATTGGTGCGCCCAACTTTTTTTCTTGCATTAAAGTTAAACACACCAAAAGGTGTATATTCAACATATTCATATTCAAGACGGTGGTTTTTCTGGCTTTTGATTTCAAAAGGTGAAAAAAATTGGACTGGTGAATGATTTTCAAGTTTAAAAATTTGAAAATCAGTGTCTTTATTTGAAGGGCAACTTTCTAATTTTGTGGAGTATATTTTTATGTACTTTCACAGCATGCATTTTCTGATGGTATATTTTCCTTCTGATTCGATCTGATCTTCTCCACATTCCCTCCTCCCTCGTTTCTTGCTCTCAGGCTCTCCTGCAGCCAGTGGCACCGGCACACTGCAGATCTATCTTATAGACATTAACGACAACCCTCCAGCGCTCATACCCAGAGAGTCTCAGATCTGTGAACAGATTAACAAGAACGTCAACGGCGTCAATATCACCGCTGCTGATGCTGACACCGACTCCAACGCTGGGCCTTTTGTCTTCGAGCTGCCGACTTATCCTTCAAGCATAAGACGTAACTGGACAATTACGCGAATCAGTGGTGAGGAAAACCAAACTTATCCACATCCCGATGTTCAAATAGATGCCAAAAAGGTGTGACAGTAATGCCACACCATAGCCCAACATGCATACATACTCACTGGCCTCTTAATTAGGTTACCTTATTATCATTTTTTTCAAGAGCTGAAGCGAAATAATAGTGCTTTGCAAATATTAGTTTTGGGTGACAGTGTCAAAGCATTTTATTGTAACAACATAAATATAATTGTGAGAATAACTAGCCCTTCGGAGGAAGCTGGAGCTCATTCGATATGTCTCGAGGCAAGACAGACAGCATTGTGGATTGGTTGCCAGTCAAGGCGCATGCAGAAACACCCAACCTTTCCCTCTCACAATCACACTGCACCTGAGTCAGAATTGAACTCACGATATGTATAGAAGTCAGGTGAACTAAGATTTACACTGACTTGTACTTAAAACCTATATTTAGTTCAAATATATTGCCTCATTAACTGGAAAGGAAAAATTTCTAATTAATGAGGTAGCAAATTGACCAAATGATGAGCACATTTGTCAAATAGTCAAATGGTTCAGAATCTGCTCTCTCTTCAGGTATTAATGAGTTCTCTCCCTATTTCAAGAATAATGTTTTTTAGATTAATTGGTCAAGTTTGTCCGTAAGTCTAAATGTGACTGTTAGTGGTTGTTTGGCGATATTTGCTTATGTGAACAGTACAATGTTTTCTGTCCAAAGTCAGCTGAATTAATTTCCGGCTCGACACAAATGAGGACAAGCAAGATATCAAACGAATATTTGGACCTAACAAGGATTGTGATGTTGGTCGTTATGCGTAAAAAATGTTCGACATTTTTTATCTTGTTCTCCTTCCTCTGCACAGGAAACTATGCCCGCCTCAGTCTGCGATACCAGGTCTATTTGGAGCCAGGCATGTATGAGGTGCCGATAACCGTGTCCGACTCGGGAAACCCGACGTTGTCCAACAGGTCTGTCATCAAAGTAAAAGTGTGTCCGTGCGATCCGAACGGAGACTGCACTACTGTGGGTGCTGTGGCAGCCGCTGGCCTGGGAACTGGCGCAATCATCTCCATCCTGATATGCATTATCATACTGCTCAGTGAGTATCAGCTGTGCATATCACACAACCCAACCCCAACACAACCCCTTGCGGCTCTCTGATATGCCGTACACACCATCACACATGTTTAATGTGAAACTCTGTGATTCGTTCGCCTTTATCCTCTCCAACTCATGCAGCTAGTGACTAGCCAATCATAGTTTGCGAAAACTCTGACGTTGACCCGTGCCTTCAAGAAGGTGTTGGTACCCCTTTTGGGATGCCAACTCAAAATTTGATTGGTTAAAGCAACAGTTTGATCAACACATTTTATGCGACAGGTCCCGTAGAATGGATTATGAAGGCGTCCAGGTAGATTTCCGACCCTGGTTACAAATGATGGCTGAAATGTGATTGGATAAATGCTTAAATATGAAAAAAAAACACATCTGGAAGCATTGCAGCAGGTAATGAAAGGAAGCTGAAATTATTTAATAAGAATTCAAGGACAATATGTCTGTGCAAGCTCTCAGTCGTACAGGAGTTCAGGTTTGATGAAACTGTAGGTACCCTCAGTGGTCTTTTAACAAATGTCAAAAGGAAAGAATAAGGAATGAATCCAAAAATTCTGAAGATACTAAAAGGAGAGGAGTAGCAGTAACCTTCATAGCAGGAGTTTCTGAAAAACTACAAAGAGTACTTTGGCAACACAAAATTCCTACTTATTTCAACCCGATAAACACTTTAAGGCAAAATTTACTTCATCCAAAACATAGGCTGCCAATTGAAAAACAAAGTAATGTAGTTTATTCAATACATTGTAAAAATGTAAAAATGAAAATTGTAAAGAGCAATACATTGGGGAGACTAAACAAATTATCAAAAAAAAGACGCAGGGATAATACTAGTAGGCCTCTATCGACAGTTCATATGCATCTAAAAGCTAGCAACCACTCATTTAACGACAATGAGGTTAGAATCTTAGCGAAAGAAAAATAGATGGTTTGAAAGGGTAGTAAAAGAAGCTATTTTGGGGTGAGGTTCAATTTGGATCGTTCGTACAACAGACTGCTTCGGCAACATAGACTTAGTCGTGCTGATGAGGTGATTCCAGAGCAAATGGGGCAATCAGGCCAGTCGTAGGCCTCATCCTCAGGCAGGGCAATAGACATAATCAGTCAGGACAATAGAAGTAATCAGTGGAGCCCCATGGAGTAGTCCGCTGCTCCCCCCAGCCTGAGAGCAGGGACCAATCATATCAGAGTCCGGTACCACCACATCTGGACAGTAGGGAAATATATAAGGCCGAAACTACCAGCAAGACTTTAGTTTGCTGGTAGCATCTTGGATAAGAAGCGAAACGTCCGACACCTTCAAAAAAGTACAGATGACGACTGAAGAAACCTTTTCAATTCATGGACAAAATATAATTCACATCAGTCAGTACACATTCAGATATTTTTAGGCCAACAGAGAAGGCTTTGCAGGCCTTGACGGTCCACCACGTCTTAATTCACTATACAGTAAAGTCTCGTTATATCGATATTCAAGGGAGTCCGAAAAAATATCGATATAACCGGGACTATCGATATATCCGACCCTGTTTGCATGTAATTTTCTCCGTGCGTGCATAGAAATAGTATCGATATAACCGGGACTATCGATATATCCGATATCGATATAACGAGACTTTACTGTATTTGCTTTGATCGTGTCGCCAACAACAGCTACCTTCCATCCTGCATCAGAAAAGAAAATGATGCATATTGTCACAGTCCATTGACAATTGTGTATTCATTTTTCGGTCGCACCTTTATTTTTTTCAGAGCTAAACTCCTTGGCCACGCTCATGAAAAAATAAACAGCAAAGTACTTCATGAAAATGAAATTCAAACAATTTTTACTGGATGGCTTTAATAACCATCCACACCGAAATGTGCTATGCATCAGTGATTCGATGTTCAAGAAACTGGTAAACATCGAAATAGTGTATGTTTGTGTGTGTTTGTTAGAGATATAAGAGAAGATATAAACATTTGACATCTTATCCATTTTGTGCATTTGTGTGTCTTTGCAGGCATGGTGTTGCTGTTTGTGGTGTGGATCAAGCGCAGAGAGAAGGAGAGGCACACCAAACAGCTGCTCATTGACCCTGAGGATGATGTCAGGGACAACATACTGAAATACGATGAAGAGGGGGGAGGAGAAGAGGACCAGGTGAGATGTCAGGAGCGGGTACTCTCGCCTCCGCACTCTCAACTGACCTCTTGTACCCTGATTACCTCTGTGTCATTCGTGGCTATGTAGGACTATGACCTCAGCCAGCTGCAGCAGCCGGACTCTCTGGAGCACATCATCAACAAACCACCCGGTGTGCGCAGGGTGGACGAACGGCCTGTTATCGCAGAGTCACAGTACCCGATCAGGCCCGTTGTGCCTCACCCCGGCGACATCGGGGACTTTATCCATGAGGTGAACACTCATACATGTAACCTGGATGAGAGTGCTCCTATGTGTGTTTAATTGTTTCCCCTCGACAGAATGATCTTTCATTAACCAGCGATCTCAACCCTACTTTCTCACATCCAATATGTTGTCTTTAACTTATTCACTGCCATCCCCAAATGTATTCGGGAATTGAAAATACGACGTGGAGCACCATTCCCAAATTTGTTTGGGTTTTGGTTTTTCTTACGGGGGTGCCAATAAAGTGCTGGTAACACCTCTGGCAATGTTTTTCCCTTCTACGAGGGGGCAGCATTTCCCTTTTTTCCATGTTAGCGCTTTTTTCCAGCTGTTGTTAAAGCGCTATTTAAACCAATATGGATGTATTGCATTGTATTTTGGACAGCCACCCTCATTTCAAGCTCATATAACTCCAGACCCATATAATTTAGGAATTAACTCTGAAAAAAGAGTCTAAGATTGTTTACGCAGCATTGAATGTGTATGTAGTTCTAAAACTCAATATTCTATGGGTCTTGCAATTTGAGTGACAATGACAAAAACCCTAGCATTGGAGTGGACACATTTTTGAACATTGTCTGGCACTGAATAAGTGATTATAATAACAACAAGGGTGAATTTTGTGAATTTACAACTTTCCGTATCACGCCAGCTTTGCATTTCTCCTCACGCAAACACACATGCAAAGTGAACGTCGGCGTTCTGATGTGAGAAAATGCTGATTGACAGCCTTGTGACAGCATATTCACACTCGAGAAATGTTGGCAGCTGTTAAGCTTTGATCCATCCAACCTTGTCTCTCATACTCACACGCACTAACATGAAACGTACACACACCTGATCTTGCTCCATCCTGCGGGTAAACCACAAACACAACAAATGCACAGCTTTCCTGCCACCCACTGGGCCCCACGGGATGAAGCCAGTTTCGATTTCTATCCACTACCTCCCCATGAAGGGGATGGATTCTGCGTCACCTGCCCAGCCTTCTGTTCGCTGACCCTCATTTGTCATTCTTAGAAGCAGGTACTGTTTCAGCACTGCCTGAATTCACACACTTCTATAGAAGTCACTGGGATAACTAAAACAACACGAACGTAATCAAGATTTATGTTATTTGTGCTATTCACGTGCAGCTCCCTTTCTAAATACAAAAATATTGGTTTAAGAAATGGCAAGTCCGTGTTCTTTCATCCCTATGCTCAACATAGAGTGTCATCTAAAGCACTCAAATACAACTGGTTCATGAATCATCTTGAAACGTCCCCATTACTTGTTACACACAACTCAAAAAATGAATTCTGAAGCAAACATAAAAAGGCTAACTGCGGAAGAAATCAAAAACAAACCAAACAATTACCGTATTTTCCAGTATATAAGAGGCACTCCTAATCAATTGTGTATTTTCAAACCTTTTCCATATATAAGGTGCACGAGTCGATAAGCACCATCAATAAATGAAAAAGGTTTTCCAAATGTAATACATAAATAAATATACAAATGTTTTCCAAATATCAGGCACACCACATTACAAGGTGCTACAATAGAGGCTGGGGTTATGTATTACTTCTTCTACAGAGGGAAATGAAGTCGTTGGCTGCTGACAGTTGTTGCGAGATCTGTTGTGGATCAATATTACTTCACATGTAAGGTGCACCTGTGTATAAGGCTCAGGGTCATCTTTTGAAGAAAATCAAGGCTTTTGGGTGCGCCTTAACCACCAGAAAATACGGTAAATGAACTACATTGTATGTTTAAAACGTATTAAAACAGGTTTTTCGGAAACGTTTAAGAATTGTTTTTATGACACCATTAACTTGTGTATTTCTAAGCATGGGTAAATTCCTTGTGATGTGCGAGTTGTGTGACAGACTGGTCTGTTCATGAATTTTTGTGGTCATATTGTTAAAAAAAAAGCCCCACATACCGCATTTTTACTTTTTCTTTACTACTTTTGTTGTTTTGTTGTTTCATATAGATGTTTACTGTCACGTTTTGCAAGGTGGTGATGGCGGTTGTGGATCCCAAAAAGCAGGCAGGAGGGAGCAGGAGGTTGTGTTTGACAAATTGTATTAAAATAAAGTCAGCAGGAACAAAATCTAAAACATCCAAATCATCTGGACAGAAAATGCATAGTATCAAAAGAAAACCAAGAGTAAAAGTCCGCCAAGGTGAAACAAACACAAGCACAGCATGAAATACAATGCATACAATTGCATACAATGACCCAACGCCGAATGGTCATGCCGGGAGTCCTTTTGACTGCCACTGATTGGAATGACCAGCACCTGCGAGGCTGTAGGCAGGGCTGACAGCGCTACCCATTAGTCGCCAATCCGAACGTGGCACTCTGCCACTGATCGGGACGACCAGCACCTGTGCAGGTGCAGGCAGGGCCGACAGCGCCACCCGTTGGTCGCCAATCAGATCATGACATTTCTAAATTGGAATGAGAGGCATCATTCATTCATATGGGCCTTACTTAACTCAAGTCAGTTTTTAGTCAGGTTTTAAAGATGGGCAGGGAGGCGGCTTGCCGAATGTTCAGTGGGAGGTCAAGAGTGACCAGCACTGGAAAAGGCTCGTTCCCCCATGCCTAGGTTTAGTTCTTCGTACATCTAATAATATCAGCAGATCTGAAGGTGTGTAGGGGTGGGGGATGAGCTAAGAGAGGTACGGAGGCTCAGAGAGGCCCTTTAAAGATGAAGAGCCATTAAGCATATATCCTCCATGTTTTGGCTTTAAAGAACCGAGCTGTCATTAAAGGAAAAGTCATTGTGCAAAAAAAAAAAGACGTCAAGTGCCATGTGCTTTGGTGAAGTACAATACAATACAATACATATTGATTTATATAGCTCTTTAACAATAGCTGAAGTGGTAACAAAGCACTTAACATGGACAGCTATCATATACAGGAAATAAATCAGTCACAAAGATAATAGAAATCATTAGGGAGTGAAACTTAAGATCAAGTCAGAATCATCCTGAGTCGAATGCCAAAGAGTGCAAGCGAATTTTGGGGGAGGTTTTAAAGATGAGCAGCGAGGGGGCTTGCTGAATGTTCGGTGGCAGGTCATTCCAGAAAGTGGGACGAGCAATGGAAAAGGCTTGTTCCCCTCTGAGCCTCTGTTTAGTTTTTGGCACATGTAATAATGTCTGGTCTGCAGACCTAACGCGCCTGGAAAGTGTGCAGGGAGGGATGAGCTTAAAGGGATAAGGAGGTGCAAGGCCATTTAAAGATTTGAAAACAAATAATAAGATCTTCAAAATAACTCTAAAATGTATAGGGAGCCAGTGAAGGGAAACGTACAGAATGGCAGACACTTTAAACTTTTTTTTTCTTAATCCTGTTGAAATTGCCCTGACTTTACAAGGCAATAGTAAGTATCAATTTGGTTACCATGACCACTTGGGGTGCCGGTGCGAATCAGCATTCATTAGTTCTCCTTGTGGGTGCATTACTTCATCACCAAGCATCGAACAGAAAGAGCGAGTGGGCAGGCCCTCCAGAATGAGAGCTTTTTGTACACAAGCTATGAGAAGGTTTCAGACTTTTACATAAAATACGCCATTCAGGATGAAAATTGACCATTTTTAATGTTGTTTGTGTTCAGGGACTTCGAGCAGCTGACAATGACCCCACTGCGCCCCCTTACGACTCTCTGCTCGTGTTTGACTATGAGGGCAGCGGCTCCACCACAGGATCGGTCAGTTCTCTCAACTCCTCCAGTACGGGGGAGCAGGACTACGACTACCTCAACGACTGGGGGCCCCGCTTCAAGAAGCTGGCCGACATGTATGGAGGCGGGGAAGAGGATTAAAAATCTCATGAACACACACACGTACACAAACATACACACACACGCGCGCTCACAACACCCTCGTCCTGTCCGCTGGCCTGCCATTCTTTGTCCCGTCACCACCGATCAACCAAATCAAAGTTGAAACTCCAGAAATCTGACACTGTTTCACATTTGGCTGAAACAGAAGCTTTGAAACGTTGGGTTATCGTCATTTTTCATGTGAACACTCAAGCCCAATTTTGGCTTCAGTCATTTCTGTTATTTTTGTATTAGTTTTTGTGTGCCTTTTTTCCCCTGTGGCTTTTTTTGTTAGAGTTTTCTTTTTCACTCCACAACAAGAATCATTCCTTGTTCCTGACAGTTTTCAGTGTCAGCCCCTGCCTCCCTTTCTACAGCAGCTTTAAGTTTGTGCATCTTTGTCTTCGGGAGGGAGAAGAAAAAAAGAACAAGAACCCTGATTTGACAGTCCCTCCTGTGTGGCGCTTGTGGTGGAGGGATAGAGGGTCGCTGGTTTATTCTCTCTTGAACTTGAATTACTTAGAATAGAAGCACTGTTGTTTTGAAAAAAAAGTGCCTTCAGTGGTGCATATTTTAACAGACTCCCTCTAACTCAGGATTAGTTTCCATTTTCCTGACCCTTTAACTCCGACCTTCCCGTTGTCTTTTGGGCTGTGGGAGCTGCACGGGGTGCCGGTTCTGCTTTCAGCTGAGCTTTGCGACCGGCAAACGAGGGCATGTTGTGTAGGCATGCAGTACTCTGGCCAGAATAGACCAATTCCACAAATGTTTCCGTCATATATGTGTCCCTGAAATGGCAGCCGACTTGAATGTGATTACAGAAATCACAGCAATCCAAGACGGAACTGTCGTGGAGAAGTGTATTTGTTTCTTGGTGGCTTTGCTAGCAGCTGTGTTTGTTTTGAACTCACTTTGTTCACATTAAAAATGTGACTCAGCCCGTGCCTGAGTCACGTGTCCAGTCTTATGAGGGTCAATGAGAAATGCTTGGCCTTTTAAGATTGTAAGGCTTGCATGTTTATCAAAACACCAAAATGTGTTACATTCCGTTTACTTCTGGTAAATACAAAGTAAAATATCATACTTGAGGTATTCAATTGTAATGCCTTTTCAAGCCCTTGATCATTTCCTTGCTATTATTGTTCGTGTTTTGATTGAGTCACTGTTGCTTCTTAATGTTTAAATATACAAAATGCTGCTGCTCACTGAACTTGAGGGATTTGTTGAGCCTCAGCCAGAGATTTTTCAGCCCCTCAATCCGTCTTTCTTCAGGCGCACTTCGACATTCATCTGAAATGTTTCCCTGAATTTTTTGGCTGAGAAAGACTAATTCCAAGTTGACTCTTTAAAACGGGCTCTTGAACAGATATTTTCGAACAGAACGTGTTTCCTTGAGACGAAATGAAAGAGCAGCTCTGCTTATTGGCTTGTGTCATCATATATTACAGCACTCCAAGGGTAAACTGTAATTGTTGTGCTTAAATTATTCAAACATACAAAAGGCTCCAGAAATGAGTGGGTGGAAAACTCTCCTCCATTTGTGGTTAGCTTGGAGTGAGATGACTGCACAATCATCATGCAAATGTTTGTCTATTCAAAGGCAGAAGAAGGTTATGATATAATCACCACGGTAAACAGGGTTAAAATCTCCTGTTTCGGGGCAAACAGGTACAGATTGCACATTGCTGTGCAGAACTTGTCAGCGATGCTTTTCCCGACCGCTCTCGGCTAAACGTGCAATCAGAGTCGAGGCAAAGAGGGATATGTGCTACCCGGATTAGCTCTTATCTTTCCGGCTGCTCCTCCACCTCCCCAATATCCTCACAAAATAAACACAGCTGTTACTCTCCACTATCTGTGATTTGTGTCTGACACGTAAATGTTGATATATACAGAACCTTTTTTATGCATTTGTCAACATGAATCACGTGTGACCGCGTGGTTCTCTCTCTCTCTCTCTCTCTCTCTCTCTCTCTCTCTCTCTCTCTCTCTCTCTCTCTCTCTCTCTCTCTCAATCTCTATTCTTGTCCTCCCTCTCCTGCAAGTGAGACCAACAAATCGGTGAGGTAGTTTCACCGCCAAAAAGCCATGGTGAAGAGAACATGATTGGTTTAGAGAGCACTCACACAGCCATACTTGTCGCCGCTCCACCAAGAGTGAAGCCGGCTTTTGTTCTGAACTGATTTGTACAGTCCAAAATATACACACACATAAACACACTCCTCTACGCCTTAGTGTATATATGAGATGGCTGTCCCACTGCAAAGAGCAACCAGTCCTGTTTCCGGTTGTGTCGGTCTCAGAGGACAAAGAGACATTCTTTGACAAGTTTATTCTCCCTTTGCTGACATCCAGATCTAATTAAAGGACTGGCTCAACAGCCACATACACATGTGTTGACCTTTAAGGTCAAGGCGCTGTTAATGTTGTATGTTGAAAAACTGCAACTAGCCATGAGTGGCGTCTGGAAATATTCAGTTTAAAAGCCTGAATTGAGTGGAAAGCTGGCAAAAGATGAAATACTGTAACTATGTGGACAATTTGTGACGACAGGCATATCTGAACCATGTGTGAGGTTTTGGTCCCCACCACAACAAAGGCTGTTGTTTCCTTGCTCAAGTCCAAATGTAAATAATATATTGTTTGCTCGCCAAACAGACCAAGTTTAATGTACGACTGGAGCTTTTTGCATGTCTTTATTTTCTGACTGCCATATAGGAGTTCTACAACAGTAACAACCCAACGTGAAAACGTTTCGCAACCCGCATGACCGAGGTTGCAATCTAAATGGAGTACTGGCTTACCATATCTACAGAGTTTGAGATGAAAAGTTGATGAAAATTGCACAGGTGTCTAATGTCTAAAAAGAAAAAAAAGAGAACATTTTTGTAAATTGCCGACAGCACAAGCATTTTGTATTGGTGTTTGTACCCATTTTGTAAAAAAAAAAAAAAAAAAAAAAGAGAAAAAAAAAGATATGTTGTTTCAAGCGTGTGTTTGTAGTGGCACTGCAATCTTGGTTTCTAAATAGAGTACAGTATACATGTGCTGCCTTGCAGATCAACATTGTAAAATAGACGCTGAGCAGCACCCTGTGTAGTAAATAAACAAATCCCGCCCTTATACAAACAACTGCTATGTCTCTGGTCTTTGCTGCTCCATTTCCACATTCAGGTTTAATTTTAGGTTATCGAGATAACATTCAAGTTTTGGTGATGTGAGTGGAAGCCAAAGTACCAGGGGGAAAACCCACACAAACATAGCGAGACATGTTAACTGCGTAATGAAAGGCTTTAAGGAAGAATCAAACCCAACCCGCTCTGAGCAGCCTTTAACATCCTTTGAAGAGCCTTCTTTATCCCTCAGTGGTACACCTTGATGCTGGTGCTGAAGAAGCTCTCCACCACACGCCTGAAGAAGCCATCCAAGACACTGCTACTTGTCCTACACGTTGGAGTAAGTACAAAAGGTAGTGAACCTTCCTCAATAGACAGCAAGAGCTCGTGGTGAAATCTCTGAAAGGTGCAGCCCAAGATATGTGTAGCGAGAGATGACTTATTCTGCTGCAGCTCTAATATAAAGGCATCTGTCCTTCTAAAGTCCATCACTATCTTCTTGGTCTCTTTCACACATAGTCGAGGCCAGACCCATGTCCGGACTCAGACTCATTGATGTTTGTGAAGCAACCCAGTCCTACTTTGTCAGCTGCAACATTGTACGACATCTTAGGGATTTTTCAGAGCAGTTATAGATCAGTTGTGTAAACAGCAGGGGACTCAGCACACATCCCTGGAATGAGCCAGTGTTGGCTTAGAAGAGACGTTGTGGATCCTAACAGTCTGTTGGTCAGGAGTTTCAAGACCCAGGTCCCGAGTGATGGTCTCAGACCAAGAATGTTCAGCTCATGTACTTGGTTCGGTGAGATGCTGGAGTTAAAAGCAAAGGAGAAAATCAGGCAAGCGTAGGAGTTCCAGCTTTACGATGACAGCTGGGCTGTCATTGTCTGTGTCTCCTGAAGGTGTTTCGGTGAGAATCCACACTGACATCATTGGAGTTTTTCATCTATACCATGATTAGCTTTTGACAGCACTTCAGGACTGGTGGAGTGGCTGCTGCTCTCTGACTCATTAAGAACGGTCATTGGGGATGTCTTGGTAGACACGTTGGGACGGATCTTACAACATATTGAAAATATCTATTAGCACCGTGGTCAGCTAGTGGACACAGTAACACTCCCTGAAACATCAAGCCCTGCAGCTATGCGGGGGATAATCTTTTGCAGTGGTCTTCCCATATCTGCCAGGGATAATCTGAGGGGTCGTGTCCACCAATAAACACTTCAAGGTTAGGAGAAGCGGTCAGGGCAATAGTTTGCACAGTTGTGAGAGATCCAAGCTATATGGCAAGATGGCATGCTCAGATACCCCTGTCCAGTTTTTCATTTGGTTTGTTAAACAAAGATAAGGTTGTGTCATCTTTCAGAATCAACAGGTAATACTGGATCGAGCTAAATCAAATGTGCAAATATATTTTCTTTGAAGGTTAATTCAACATAAAATGCTGATCAATCATCTGTAAATGCATAATTTGCATGCTCCAAATTACTGTTTATTCTTGAAAATGACTTTTTTTTCCAGCGACAAAATTAGTCTCAATCAGAAATGCTGGCAGGGTTCTGTTAACACTGATTTCATGTGCAGATGTTGCCACTGTTGCCAAATTAGTTTTTAGGAGAAAGCATCATCCAGTATGATGAACACAATCAAGTCAGTTCATTTGTCAATTGGATCTGATGGCTTGCTCATCCAGGGGGAATGGTGGATTCTTTGTGAGCTGACGCATATCAAATGTCCTGACTAAACCATTCAGTGTCAAGTCATTCAAAAGACTTCATTTTCAACACACACACACACACACACACACACACACACACACACACACACACACACACACACACACACACACACACACACACACACACACACACACACACACACACACACACACACAGACACACACACCAAAACATATTTTCCAATTCAAGGGTCACACAGTCAAATCTAAAATAAACTTTCTCCTGAAACGACATTTTAATATAGTCACTCTGAACTTAATGTTTCAAAACGAGATATTGTTTTCTATCTTTTAGTTTCTAGAGTATTTAATAGGTACAAGAGCACAGTATGCAAAGTCGAGACATGCGCAGTGACTATATGGTGAAGTGAACATTTTTGTGTTCAAGAGTTCTGCCCTGTGACTCTCATCTCCGATGGCCAAAGGATGTCAGAAAAATAACAGGGAATAGCCCAACTCTGATTGAATCTTATTCTAATGGTGATTAGAGTAGACCGTTGCATGGCCTCAGGACCCAGACATGACCTAAATGAAATGTCATGAATGGAAGACATCTCCAGTTCTCTAAGTGTAATGACTTTCTTCCAAAGAAAACAACCACGTGGGCAGATTGCATCAGTTTTATTGTCTTACATCAATGTTGATTTTTTTTCTTCCCACTTTGCGGTGCTGCTATGCAGATTGCCCAGTGGCCCCACAGTGAACTCCTCGTCTAATCCTCCCAGGGAGCAAAGGCACCATCGTGGGGAATGAATTCTCAGGAGGAATGAAAGTAGGTTCAAACAGTCAAAAGTAACACAAAACTACACAGGGAGACGGACGGACTTTAAACTTTCCAGGAGATACTGTATTGACTGAGCTTTGAAAGGAAGTACAGTTTGGTTGACGGCAGCAGGTAGGATGAGTGCTCTAATGTTACAAACAGAAAAGTGGAATGGGTAAAAGGGTCTAAAAGCTACGTGGGGAGGTGATAATGTTCCCTTGCGAGTCAGTGAGACGACTGGAAAAACAGCTGCAACCAACCGCATTATAGCAGGCAAGGGACAGAGATAAAGGAGTGCAGTTCTGGGCTCGTCGAACGGCCTGAAATCAAATTTAGATTCCACTCGTACATACATTTCATATTATGCTGCGCAGTTATTCACAGGGTAGCTATCTATCACGTGCGTGCGTGCATCGACAACATGAGCCCGCCATCTGTCAGGACTCGCCTCCGCTGGGCTGCAAGATGTTGTCTTGACGGAGGTACTTTGACATTTTGCGTTGCTCTGCGCCTCGTTTTGGTGCACAACAACAGTGTTTGGAAATGATGACATACATAGAAGGTCCGTTCTTTGCATTCCAATTGCACATAGACTCTCAAAATCATGATGGTTCATTGGAAGTAGCTTATAAAGGCTCGCTTGTTGGCATTTTTTTTTCTTTTCACCAGGATATATGAACCAAGTGCGGACAAATAGATAAATCTCCTGTTCAACATACGCAAGGCCAAGCAAGCTCATCAATGCTGTCACAAAGATGTCACACCAGACCTTCATTTTTCTGAGTCAAGGTAGAGCTGTCTGCTGCTTTTACCTTTGACTAATAACAATAATGTACTATCGTATTTTCTGGTGTATAAGGCGCATGGGAGTTTGAGGCGCATCCCGAATGAATTGTATATTTCCAAACGTTTTCCATATATGTACAATATAATGCACACCGGAGTATAAGGTGCGCCTTCAATGAAGGAAATGGGTTTTACAAATCTATAAATGTTTTACAAATATAAGGCACACCACATTATAAGGTGCTACAGTAGATGCTGGAATTACGCATGACTTCTTCTACAGGGGGAAATGGAGTCTGTGGCAGCAGACAGTAGTTGTGAGACCTGTTGTGGCTCAATATTTCGTCACATATAAGGCCCACCTGCACATAAGGCGCAGGGTCATCTTTTGAAGAAAATCAAGGCTTCTGTGTGCGCCTTATACACCGGAAAATACAGTAAATGAACTATATTGTATGTTTAAAACGTATTTTTGTGAAAGGAGGCAGAACAAACAATATAAGCTACTTTCCACGTATTTATGATCTGTACGTTGATTCATATTACTGTATATGAGGATCATGCCACGCAGAGTGTTGTTATTAATGTGTCGAGAGGATGTGGCCAAAAACACTTCTGCGGCACATGACCTTTACTAAAAATATTCCATTGCAGAGGTTTATAATGGCAATCATCATGCAGTAGACACCTCTGCAGTGGAGCAAGGCGCTCTCTCAAAATTCAGCTGGGCAGTGTGGTTCGCAAGTACAACACCCCAGGCATCGGCAAAATGCATTTTGCATGCAAATTTTACATTACTTTTGATTCTAGGTTGTTGGGAAAAATAGTGGAATAGCCTATGTGGGGTGAAGCCGATCAGATAATGGACGGTTAGTCAGACCTGTGAAGTGTCTGTCACCATCAAGTCTGAAACCGAAGCAGTAATTCCATCTTTTGTCACATTCCTTTTCCTGAAAATGTGTCTTGAGGCAAACTGCTGCGAATTTGGCAATCACTCCATTTCTTTGATGCTGTTGCTCCCAAGGGGAGGATTACATTTACATAATACCACCTCCACACACACACACGAGTGTCTCCGCCCGTGATTTACAAGCAACACTACAAGGGATGTACCATCATGTTCTGTCTGTTACAGGCAACCCTATCACACATTTTAGTGGTTTTCACTTTCAAGCCAGATGCCCCCCACCCTGTTTCACCGCCCTCCCATAGGTAGTCCAAATGTTATGGCCCATGATGAGAACAAGTTTGGCACCTTTGAACTGTCTTTTATGTTTTAACTCATTCACTGCCATTCACAAATTTATTTGGGAATTGAAAATATGATGTAGAGCGCCATTCCCGAATTAGTTTTTTTTCTTGCTTGGGTGTCGATAAAGCGCTGGCCAGATCTCTGGCTATGTTTTTTTCCCTTCCACAAGGGAGCAGAATTTCCCTTTTTTCTACTACGTTTTTCGCTATATAAACCAATATGTATGTATTGCATTGTGTTTTGGAAAGCCTCCCTCATTTCAAGCTCATATAACTCCAGACCCTTATAATTTAGGAATTAGCTCTTTTTTTTCTGATGAAAGAAGGGAGTCTGAGGTTTCTTACGCTGCATTGAATGTTTATGTATTCCTAAAACTCAATATTCTGTGGGTCCTGGAATTCGAGTGACAATGACAAAAACCCTGGCACTGGAGTGGACACATTTTTGCACATCTGGCAGTGAAAAAATTAATGTGTTTTACAATCTGCAAATGGGCATCATTATGGATGGTACTTTGGCTTGTAACGTTTTGCTGAGGTGACTCAAGTCAACGAGGTGTACCTCATCATAAACTCAAACCTGAAACAAAGTGAACAGCAAAAATCACTACACAGACGCGAGCCCACCTAAGCCAACACAGGAGCAAACTGTGAGAGATTGGGCTTTTCAAATTGTGCACGCCCTTTTGATGTGAAGGTTCCATGAAAGAGATGGGAAACAGTAATTTGGGTTGCCGTGATAGAACGGGTGCTGGAATTGGTGAGCTAATCAGGAAGGGCAACAGATGTGCCATACAGATGCTGTCAGACCTCTTGTCCGTGATGATAAAATTAAAGCAGGTCATTGTAACAGGAAACAGCTGTTCATGGCTAATTTGTTCAATTATGCACAGAGGATACCGGCGAAGGATGATTCCTACACCTCGAGAGGGCTTTTGTCTCCAGAGTCAGCTCAATAATGAAATCGATACCTAACATATGTATACTCAAAATGAAGAACACTAACATGGTTTCAGGAACGTGTAAGGTGTTTGTCAGGGCACGTTTAATTCACACAAGCTAATAAGAGTATTTTGCTAACAACAAAATTAGTTTTGAATAATTGCTTGGGAAGCCTGCTCAGAAATAATCATGTGAGGTGTCATTGTGATAATACCAGGTGACATATCCATATATGAGTGAATTTTACTTTGTGTTGGTGACCTTTTAGACAAAACGTGGATATTACCATCACAGAATAGGGCACTCGTCATGAGTCAGCATTTTCTGGCACCTTGCATATGAACACACTTGCCTTTTCTGGCTACCACATTGCAGTTGTAATTCTTTACTTTGAGTTTGGATTGGATTGGATTGGATTTGCCTTTATTAGTCTCGCAGTGGAGACATTTACATTTCACAGCAGCAAAGTTATGAAAGAAATGAAAGTAGAAAAGCAAAACACAGGAGCTGCTGAAAAGGCAGCCACTCTCGCAGCGCTGTCTTGGAGTCAAAAGAACAAAAAAAAAAAAAAAAAACTAAATAACAAATAACATGACAACACAAAGACACAAAGAGACATTCATTCTTAAGCAGTTTCTCTACCCTCTTTGTTACATAAAGCAGTTCCAGATGAAAGAGGAGAGGATCAAAGCGTCTCTTCACCAGTGGATCAGGGACATGTTATATTTTAGTAAAAATATGCATTCCAATATATGTATATGTATTATTATTATTATTATTATTATTATTATTATTATTATTATTATTATTATTATTATTATTATTATTATTATTATTATTATTATTAGTCACTTTGTGTTGTTCCGCGTCGTGTGGAACTGATACGGATTGTTTTTCAGCATTTTTGGCCACAAGATACATCAAGAAGGAGACTGCTGAGCGGTTGCGCCTTTTCAGCAGCATGAATATGCCAGTACTGTTTTTCAATGGGAGAAATGTTGTTCAGCGGAAAGGTGGGTGCTGTTGGACAGTCTGCGGCTGGATGGATGTACGGCTTGAGGAGCCCAGGATAAGAAGAAAGGAACGTCAGCGCAGAGCGCCGATGCGTATGTCGAACTGTCGCGACTTGGAATTGAAGCGGATTTATGTGGTACAGGAGGATGGATGCTGCAGCTTTGTGTTTGCCTTCAACACTTAGCTTGTAGTAGACGTGCCCATTCCATCATGACGTCACGCATCCACTGCTGAAAAGGATGCTTTGATATTCTACTTTTTCATCTAGAATGACTTCATACAACAAAGAGGGTACAGCAAGTGCTGAAGAATGAATGACTTCCTGTGTGTTTGTGTTGTCATATTATTTGTTATTTAGATGTTTGTGTTTTTTTTTTTAACTTCAATATGGCGCCGCTAGAGTGGCTGCCTTTCCAGCAGCTCCTGTATTTTGTTTTTCTACTTTTTTCTTTCCTTTCCTCTTACTTTCATAACTTTGCTGCTGTGTTACTTACTGGTAAAGTGAACGCTGGCGCGAATGGCTTCCGGTGCTCACCCGCACACAAAACAAGTTCTTATCCCAGGCTCTAAAGTGTCCTTGACAGTTTTGTAAGATGCTTAGAAATGAAATGTATTATTATTATTATTATTATTATTATATGTGTTATTGTTATATTTGTTGTTGTTATAATACTACATACAAGTGATTTTCATTGGACTCAAAGGCACTTTCCGACAAGAATGGAACACAGATACATAAAAATGGGTCGAACTGATGTCGTACCTGTCATCACAAGGGATGTCAGCACTCTGAATGGCTCCTTGATGGATTTTAGAAAATCTGATAATAATCAGCGATTGGCTGTCAACTATTTCAGAGTTTACTCCGCCACTGCCCAGCGCAAGCTGGGATAGGCTCCAGCATGCCCGTGACCCTCGTGAGGTTAAAGCGGTTAAGATAATTGATGGATGGAAAATAATAACTTAAAGTATTTTAAATTTGTTTTTGATTGATCGCCAAACCATTTAAAGAACGTTAATAAACATTCAATATTAATTTGCAATACCACCAATTACAAATAGCTGCAGGACATGTCTGATGCTTTTCTTACTGTCCAACCCTACAATGTGATTGGGCAATGTAGCATTTCATTCATTGTATGAGCTAGGCATGCCCCACTATAATTTTACTTAACTGTCAATGTGTGGCTTTTCTCAAGCCTCCTTAACCTCATTGCTTCATTGGGGCAAAAAAAATAGAGTCCTTCAATTCCTTCACATGAACAATGGTTCACTTTTGTGTGAAATAATGTCCTAAAATACAGAAGGTAGAGGAAACGGGAGACTTTCTAAGACTTGCAGTGGTCTAACGTGGCCTGAATCACTCCATGACAAAATTGACGAGACTTAACATAAGTCACTATCTGAATATGTAAAATGTATTCAGGGTTGCCAGTTAACGGCGTTATCCTGCAAGCAGCCAGCAGGCTCTCATTATGCAAACTCAAACAAGACTGTGGAATTGAGTTTGCTGTCCCAGAGTTGCTTGAGCAAATACAGCCTGACAAGTCATATTGGAGGGAACTTAGACGTTTGCTTAGGTCTGAACATCCACACGCCGCCTTGCACGTGAGAGAAATTTTGTCTGGGGAGAAAGCCATGTAAACAACTTCTTGATTTCTCCACTGTGAGGCTAATAAAGGCATATCCAATCCAATCCAATCCAATCCAATCCCCAAACACAACAATTCGTAATCAACATGAAGCAGTGCTTTGGACACCGAAAGATGCCCCATCTGTACTTTTAGTGTACAAATACCCTCTTGAGTTGCAAACTACACTCATGACATGTATGAGATGAATTCATCAGGAGACAACAATCTCGTGAATGAAAATATAATTTGAAGACTTTATTATTGAATTTGAAGGAACGCTCATCATACGTATATAGACTGGCAGGTCAACAATTCATATTGTCAAGATGGTGCAGCAGCGTCCTCCTCTGGAAGTAGTAGTCTCATCTTTTTGCCAAACGGTAAAAAAATACCCCGATTAACTAGAAGGGCGAGGTGTGTATTCTTCACGATGGTAAAATGTTCCATCTCAATTGCTCTTGTATATTCAGTATATATAATGCATTTATTGCATATGTGGTTTGGTATTTTAAGAGTGGCCAAATTGCAATTTTGGGTGCAAACGAGACAATTGGTAATCGCAGATTCACAGAATATCTGCTTACTTGCAGGATTTTGTGATGATCCACCACTTAAAAAAAATCAGAACACCGAAGGAGGTTGTGTTCTCAAGATAATTGATGTTCCACAGCGTGGGCCTATCACAATAAACAAGGCAAGGTTTTTTCTTTCGTTTTTTTCAGATTCAGAAAGCCTTTATTCTATAGGCACAAAGGGACATAAGTCTTCTTGTGCCGGTCCCAAGCCCGGATAAATACAGAGGGTTGTGTCAGGAAGGGCATCCGACGTAAAAGCTTGGCCAGAACAAACATGCGGATCAAACCTCTGAAGATGGAGGACACTGATTCGCTTTGGTGACCCCTTGAAGGGAAAAGCCGAAAGGAAAAGCTGAATCAGAAAGCCTTTAATAATCGCACAATGGGGAAATTTGCAATCTACAGCAGCAAAATCGAAAGGTATGTGGGGGTCCAAAAGATGAGACAAAATATTCTATCCACAAATGAAAATGTCAGGAGACTGGGATGTACAAGCGCACCAAAAGGTTTCATAAAAGAACTGTACATGTGCAAAGTATAAAAATGCATTATAAAATGAATTTCAGACATCCTTTTTATCACTAGAAAATGTGGTGTTTGCTTTAAAATATGGACATCAGTATATACCCGCGACCCTAATGAGGAATAAGCGGTACGGAAAATGAGATGAGATGAGATGAGATATCAGTATATAAACAAGGGTCTTTTACACAAATTCTGAGTAATTTTATAAAACATTCATTTTATAAAAATAAAAATGGGTCAAAAACAAAAACAAGTCCCTTTGGTGTGATTATGAATGAGAATGGTTGTTTGTCTGTTTGATTGGCTAGAAACCAGGATAAAGAATATTCACATGAGAAAAAAAAGATGGGTCGGACTGGATGAGGCTCAACAGACAATAGGAGAAATACTGCACAGCTCTGGTAGGTCAGCAAAAAAAATCCTGAACATTTTATCTAAAATAGGCTCCAATTATTATTGTAGAAAAACACTTTAACATTTACGTTCAGAAAATTAGCAGTGTTGCAGAAAAAAAGGAGCTTTGCCACTCTGACGGCCTTTGGCATCTAAAGTGCTTGGTTTTGCAGACCTTTTTTTCTTCATTATTTGTGCGATGCAGCTGAAGAGTGAGTGAGCGTGAGAGCTGAAGGGAAAAGCTGAAATCAGGGCACTGCAGTGATATTTGCTCCGTCTGTGAAAACACAAAAGGCCTGAGCCGTAGGAGGCTTTTTAAATGTGCAGTTTCTCCAGTGTTCCAGATAATTCTCTTCCTGCTGACGGCTGTCTCATCATGGCAGTGAGGGATCAACGACGAGTGGAGAAAGTCATCCCACTTTGCTTCACAAAACTGATATATGTGAGGTCATTTTGCTAAAAGTGCTACTTTAGGAAGCTTTTATCGAGCAGGTGCAAAATGGCCATCGCTGTTTTCATTCTCCAGGCAAAAGAAAAAGGTTTTGCAGGTTAAATCAGGTAATGCGCTGCTGCGTTCGCGAGCTGGAGCCCTCAGGTTGACTGGACCCTGACCCTGCACCCTGAAAAAAAGCATAGACAAGTATGTTTTTATGTCCCTCATTTCAAATAAGACACATCAAGCCTGCAGGAAAATGTTAAATAAACATTGTCTTCTGGAACCTTTGAGAGGCGAGTCCATTTTTATGCACTGTTTAAACATTCAATTGATGGCCAGGCGATCGAGTGGTTAACCGTTAGCGTGTCGACCTCACAGTAAATAGATCACGGGTTGCATGGGCTTCTTATGTGCTGTTTGCACGTTCTCCCCGTGCCTGAGTGGGTGTTCTCCGGATAATCCCATTTCCTCCTACATTCTAAAAACAAGCATGACTGGCAAGTTGATTAAAAACTGGAAATTATTCCCGCGTCTGAGTATGAGTGTGGATGGTTGTTTGTTTCTGTGTGCCCTGCAATTTACTGGCAACCTCTTCAGGGTGTCCCTCGCCTACTGCCCGAAGACAGCTGGGATAGTCTCCAGCACCCCACGTGGCCCTTGTGAGTATAAAGCAGATCAGAAAATGGATGACATTAATACCTACTGGTGATTATGGTATCATTGAGAAATGTTTAACTCATTCACTTCCAGATGATGTGCAAAAATGTGTCCATTCCAGTGCCATTTTTTGTCATTGTCACTCGAATTCCAGGACCCACAGAATATTGAGTTTTAGGACTACATCAACATTCACTTCAGCGTTAGAAACCTCAGACTCTCTTCTTTCACCATAAAAAAAGAATTAATTCCTCAATTATATGGGTCTGGAGTTATATGACATTGAAATGAGCCAGAAACACAATGCAAGACATACATATTGTTTTTTTAAACGTTTTAACAACAGCTGAAGCTGTAACAAAGCGCTAACATGGAAAAAAGGAAATGCTGCCCCCTCATGGAAGAGAAAAAACATTGCCAGAGGTCCCCGCAAGATAAACAAAAACCCCAACAAATTTGAGAATGGCATATTTTGAATTCCCGAATAAATTCGGGGATGGCAATGAATGAGGTAATAAGTGGTTGGAAGTAATGTACAATGATTTAAATTTGGGATAGTCATTCCTAGTCAGTTTCCTGAATGGTTTATATAGAACACATTTCTCTCCACCCCACCATATAACCATAAAGATTTGTTCTCCCTAATCAGTTTAGGCGTCTCCAAAACTCTTCATTATGCCAGTTGTGTAGCATGTGTGACAGCTATGACAACTGGGTATCAAAAACTTTGAAATATCAATCAGATTAAAAAAATATCATTTATTTCACTTATTACATGAACATCAATTAATTTCATAATAAGACCACGTTACAAATGGTCACTGAATGATTCATATCCATCCAATCAGATTTTTGGATGAAAAGTTTAGGTATTGCCTCATCATGGCCAGGTGTGATGAAACGGTGGCGGGCGTGGCTTGTGGTTGGCTCAGAGCAGACATCTGACATTTCAAATTGTTGATTGCTTGCTTGTGTGGGTTCAGCTTGTGATGGGGCTTGTGAAATGTAGCAATGAGTTCAGGAAAGCCGTACATAGGGTGCAAAATAGGGCTACTTTCAAGAGCCCAAAACCGCTACGAGGGAATTTTGTATACAATTGACAAAGTGAATTCCACAGTTGTGCTGGCAAAAGGTAAGTGAAAATGGCAGAAGGGACTTGATAAATTCTAATCCATTCGTGCCTTCCAATTAGTCAAATGTTTTGGAACGGAAGGGCGACCTACTGACAGACCGACAACTCCCAGAGATGATATTTATGAGTATATCACCTTCCGAGGAAGTGATATCAAAGATATCACATTGTGTGAAGCCCCAAAGCAACATGGCCTACCTCAAGATCCAGCGATAGTACAGGTGGGGAATCTTTTTACACTGACATCAGGAACTCTTCCGTTTACCACTTAAATAGAGACATCTAAGAATCTCAGTGTGGCTGACTAACCAATTATGTGATTTAAAAATGATCTGTGCAATTGCATTTTTCTGATAGTGAGGCTCTGTAATCATTTTTTATCAGTCATCAAGTGTCGGGCCTCTAGGAGCACCATTTAGCCCATTTCAGATGCCTGCCTACAGCCAGCTTGCTGCCAGTTCACTTCTTGGTCATCAGCATGCTGCTCTTGGACTTGGTAAGTCACTGACAAATTCCAACTTTTTCAGAAGATTGATGCTTGTTGAAAAACTCAACTTGTGGTTTATTTACAATTCAGGGCCTATTTTTCCGGGTTTGCATGTTCGAAAAGGCCCCATGGTGGAAAAGGCAGTCCAAACTCTTCATGTGGAAGAGTTTGGTAATAGAGTTTTGACAGAACCTCAGGTGCCAGATCAGCTCTGGGAAAAAAGACGGCAGCTGAGAGTGAGAGGAGAAAGCACTAGAAGGGGCAGTGGACCCAGCAGTAAGTTTCACGTGTTTTTCAAACTTAATCTGGCACACTCGGCATTAACGTTTCTTTTTTTATGGGTATCAGTGACAAAACTTTGACTTTTTTTCCTTGGGGAGGAGGTGACACGGGATGGCCTAGTGGTGCAAAAAAAACATGTTCAGTCAACATTCGTTTTTACATTAAACTAATTACATTTGTATGCAAACACTTAAAAACTAGGCAATCAGTTACAAATACATAGATTTATACAGAGTAGGTCTTAAACATAATAATATACACATTTAAATAATTAAGTTAAATATGTTCTTTTAGGGGGCGGCCCGGTAGTCGAGTGGTTAGCACACCGGCTTCACAGTGCGGAGGTCGCCGGTTCGCGTCCCGGTCCGGCCTCCCTGTGTGGAGTTTGCATGTTCTCCCCGGACCCGCGTGGGTTTTCTCCGGGTCCTCCGGTTTCCTCCCACACTCCAAAAACATGCATGGCAGGCAGATTGACCACTCCAAATTGTTCCTAGGTGTGAGTGTGAGAGTGACTGTTGTATGTCTTTGTGTGCCCTGCGATTGGCTGGCAACCAATTCAGGGTGTCCCCCGCCTCGTGCCCGAAGACAGCTGAGATAGGCTCCAGCAACCCCCGCGACCCTAATGAGGAATAAGCGGTACGGAAGATGAGATGAGATGTTCTTTTAGGAACTAACGTAGTGTACCATCAAATTTTGAAAAAGGCAATCGCCGCTTAATTGCATACTGGCATCGCTTGCAGTCAGTGTTAAAATATCCACTTTTATCTTAAAATGTCAGGGGAAATGGACCAATGCAGATGGGGAATTTCTAGCTAGTTTACATACTTATTTTTGCAGGGCTTTTCTTGTACAAAGTAGTATTGTATAAAATAATTACTGGAAAAATCAAAAGCGCCCCTCCTCTAGCTCTGCCATTAATGGGTATGAGGGAAAAGAACCTACGTGTCCTGTTATGCAATGAATATCACTAACATTCATATTGTTTGAAAGGAACTTCAGGCCCTATTGTGCCCAATTCTCTTCGAGAATCATCTGGGCAGCAGAATGGCAATGGGCCTCCTAAGAGACGCCAAGGTAAATATTGCTGAGAAGTATGACATGAATCAATTGATTGCTCATGATTTGAGTTGTAGGTCCCCGAAGACGCAGGACCCGTAGTAGGGCCCCACTGATGGTGGCCAAGATCCCTTCAGCCACCCTCAAATTTGACACAGATTTTGATTTTGATTCCTCAAATGCACAATTCAACAAGGAGGCGTTGGCCTGGGAGTTGCAGGATCGTTTAAAAATAAAAGGTATGTTCGTTGAGGACCAGTTGCAGTTCAGTTTACATGCATACAAGTTTTGCTTCTACTCTTCATTCTATACATTTATCTGCAGATGGAAATGGTGATATAGGAGAAATGGAAAGTGCTGAAGCACAGCCAAACACACAAGATGATCATTCTGGACCAAAATGCTACTATGACAAAGCCAAGTCATTCTTTGACAATATCTCTTCTGATAATAAACTCAGGTATTGTAGCAGCGACAAAATACATCAGACCCTGTACTCTTACATATTTATATGCGTTTTGCGTGCAATGTTTGTTTCAGGCTCACCTGGGCAGAGGAGCGGAAGCGAAATCTGGAAACGTTTGGGGTCCCTGGATGGTCCCGCAGGGCCCAAAGCTTCAGGGGCGGATATGCTGGAAGAAGGGGTAGAGGCACAACTCTTACTCGAAGCAGTAATGGACAGCTGTAAAGATCAGAGTTGTTGATCGCTTTGGGAATTTTCTTTTTTAATTAAACCCTATTGTCTGACATGGTTGCACGCAAGAACATAATTGGGTGGATTTTTGCCTGTTTGGTCAATTTGGTTTATGATAGTCCAATGCTACTTGCTTTTTGTTTCCTCTGACTGAATGGCTCAAAAGTTCCCTTTCGAATTTTTTTTTTAACCCCAAATGTCGATTTTCTTTGATGTATAGACTTTAATTTGAGTGCAGATTGTTTTGAACTGCATGAAAATATTTTTTGCAAATGTGTATCCCTTAAGTAAATCTGACCTTGAAGTTCATGAAAACGTTTTGCGTTAACGCCATGTGTAATTTATGTAAATAAACAGAAATGCTATCAAATTTTTGCTATCATTTAGGGCAGGGGCGTCAGTATTTTTTTTTGCTGTGATCCATATTGTGATTAGGGTTTCCTCTCGGAGCCGTTATGACTTTGTGGGAACCATTGGAATGTTTCATCTCCTCCACATACACTGTATTACATACAGAACGCACAAATTCATGAATAACATTTTCGAATCTGAATTCAAAGATGACTGTTATTGTGGTTTACATGGCAGAATTTGAAATCTTGGTTGGGACTTTAGCAAGCATCATGAAATTTCAAAAGTTGCAGGCCGAAAAAAATAATGTGTTTGGCCCCTGAGCCTTGATTTTGACACTTGTGATTTGGGGTATGACACAAAATGGAAATTCATTCAGATTTTACATTTGGCATATCAATGGCACATACATTCCCACTAAGCAATTTCCATGTTGGCAGTGACAAGTATAATATACAAAATGGTGTGATTGTGACTTCGAGGGCACAAATGTCAAGCCTTGTGGGAAATAGTAAGTTATCAAATTGTATGAATATATTTTATAAGTCTACAGTAGGCAATCAGATAATGTAGATATTTAGAGTCAGGTTTATGGTGTGGCTTTTGTTTTGAGCCCCTTTCTCTTTCCCGTTATTTGGGGGGAATGGCTTCGAAGTAGTGACGTGTCATTCGCGAACGAGCCAGTTGTTAGAGCCAGATCGCAGAAGTGAACAAAAAGATCCGGCTCTTAACAAGGAGCCGGAAATGGGAGCCGACTTTTTTTCCCTCTTCCCCGCCCCCAGTCTTCGGTTAAAGCCGCATGTGATTGGTCAAGATCCGTGGTAGAGGAGGGAGGGGAGAATTACAGACACACGCAGCAGTGAGGAGAAGAGGGAGTGGTTAGAGAAACTTGAGAATTTCAATGTGGGGACCTGTCTGCTGGATTGTTTTGAGTTCAATGAAAGACACATTTCTGAGAACTTTGCAGAGGAGCTGGGGAGGTACTGCAGGACGCATGCACTGTTTTGAAACCATTTGAGCAGGTCAATGAAGATCAGTGTAGGCAGGTACAGTGGACAAATATTATGAAATTATCAGAATCTGAATCATCTTTATTGCCAAGTATGTAGAACACACAGGGAATTTGTTTCCGGTCGAACATGCTGCACTATGCTGTTATTGTTATTATTATTCAACTACTGTATTAACAATTTTACAATTTAGTTGGTATTATAGCATTACTACAAATTAGTGATCTGATCATCAGACCAGAGTAACCACAGGGAACGTGAAAGTTAATGGATGCCCTCTGTACACATATAAAGCCATACAAAAAAATGATATTGTCAATTTTTTTCCCGTGTAATTCGTTTTTCACAAAATTTACATGATTTTAGGTAGTTAATTAATTTAAGCAACAAAAAAAACGAGGAGCAGCCATTTGAGAGCCAAAAGAGCCGATTTCTTTAGTGAATCAAAAGCGCCGAATCTTTTTCAGGAGCTGGGCCAAAAGAACCGGCTTTCTGAAAGGAGCCGGAATTCCCATCACGAGTTCGAAGGCATTCGGTTGGCCATCCAAACCAGTAGATGGCGGGAATGCTTCGGAAAGTTGGTTAAAACAACCGGCGAAAAAAACGTAAGGAAGTTTGTCCCTCTGCGATTCTCGTCATGTCTCCTGTTTCCTTCCGTTCAACCACGATTTCACCGACAATGCCGTAACAAAACTATTCGTCCTGGCGCAAACGGGTGAAAACAAAACGTGAAAATGCTACCGATGTTACCAAGAATTCAGGGGCATCTTTGTCGTCCCCCAGACAGACGTTTGGGACTGTTGTGCCTATCAGCGGAGAAGATTCTCACTTTGACGGGTTGGTGTCTGCTTCAAGCGGCGCGGAGACTGCAAGTCCTCGGCAGATATGTCAACACTGCCGCTCCACTGCAATCTAAAGTCCCAGGCCAACAAAAGAAAAAACATCTTTCCGAAAAGAAGCTGGTACGTCTTTGAGAGTCTGACACTTGATCAAACCAATGCAATATAACGGCTGCGATGCATACATGCACATGAAAAAATGTGGAAACGGGGACCATTTATTTCCCGCATTACACACAACTGCGTGTGTGCGTGGTTCGAATGCAACAGTGCAGCTCATTCAGTCTCTTTGAAATGGACACGAGCTTATTAATCATGTCTGGCTTCAGACAACCGACGGTGTTGTTCAATTGAATAAAAACGCCGAACCACGCTGCGTGTTTTCAAATATAGGGTCACCAGTCGTAGTATTTAATTTTTAATACAATTTTGAAATACTTCATTCATCCTGCCATGTAAACATAAGCGACATATCATGTTACATTTCTGAGCAATGAACTTTATGAAAATAAATGTTTTCACATAATTGGTGCACGTTGAGTACACAACGAGACATAAAAGTCGTGTATAACTGAGCCTGGTCCGCAGGCGTGCTAGAGTCTGTTTCAGCTGTCTTCAGCCAGTAGACGGCTTACCCCCTGAGCGAGTTGCTGACCATTTGCAGGGCACACAAAACCGAACCATTCGCACGCCCAATCAACCTGCCATTCATATTTTTGGAATGTGAGCCGAAAGGGAGTACCCAGGGAAAGTCCACGCAGACATGGGGAGAACATGCAAACTTCACACAGGAAAGCTGGAGTTGGAATCGAAACCTGAAATTCTACACTGTAAGAACTTCATGCTAACCAGTCACCCATCATCATGAACCGCTGGTTTCCATGACACCGTACAGCCATAGGGCATCGCATATGATCACAGCCATTTGATCGAATCTGATTTGCAATTCCGAGTATTTTCTGGATTGACATTGAATTGTGCAGGGAAATTCCAATAATTATGGTGCTTAATTTCATTGGGAAGCAATAATAAAAAGCAATAATTTGTCTCAATTTTGCCACAGCTTCATTTTTACGGTGAACACTGTTTGTCTGTTCAGTTTATTGTACGGTTAATTGCACTGTACCTTTTACTGCTTTGTGATGCAATCTTTAATCATTACTGGTAGATGTACACGATACATGATACTGGAGACTAGTATTCTCATGAAATTAAACCATTGTCTAATTTATATAAAATGTGTTGGACTGCCATTGAAAAGTGGCAATGATTTTCTCTGTTCATTTCATTAATGAGTGCCTTTTTAACCACTTCAAACAAAAAAAAGGTACACGGAATCAGCATTACTGTTGTATTCTTGTTAATGTTTTGTGCTGTGCCATGTTATTTTATGTCAAATGTCCTGTAAAGTGCTTTTCTTCAGCTACAGCTGTTGTGAAAGAACAAGTAAAAGTCAGCTTTATTGTCAAATATACTATTATGCATGACATACAGCACAGGTGAAATTAATGGGGCTAAAAAAGACAATTGACAACAAACAATACATGTAATTTGTGAATGTAAAGTGAGGTAGTGACATATGTAAAGTGAGGTAGTGTCGTATGTCATGCAACAAAAAAAGGTTGAAGTGAGGTTTTGCAGAAAAAAAAATATAAATAAAGAGGCATTCTGACGTCTGTCTTCAGAGTCGTTACTTCGTCGACCACCGACGTGTGCGACTGGTTGCCGGTTCGGGCGGAAAAGGAGCTTGCAGCTTTCACAGCGAGCCTCGAAAAGAGTGGGGCGGACCGGATGGCGGAAACGGCGGTGATGGAGGAAACATCTCCATCAAGGGTGAGAAAATACTGTTGGCCAAATTGTCACCAAATCTTGTACGACGGACATGTTTTGGGCTAAGTTTCTTATTGCTTTTATTTCAGCTGACCGGTTTGTCAAGTCCCTGGCGAGATTAGTTCCTGTATACATGGCAGAAAATGGAGAGTCAGGCGGCAGCAAGAACTGCTATGGTCGCAATGGCCGCCCAACCTTTATTTGTGTGAGCCCAGACCGTGTTTCTCAAGTTTGGAACCTGCGTAGGCACTATAAATTCACTGGGGTGCCTTGCATTTGTTTTTGTTTTTTTGTTGTTTTTTTGCTTTTCCCACTCTGAAGGTTCCAGTTGGCACAGTGGTGAAGGAGGATGGCAGGACACTAGTGGATCTTTCGGTGGATGGCCAAGTTTATCTGGCTGTTTTTGGTGGGGCCGGAGGTAAAGGCAACAGGTTTTTTCTCTCCAATGAGAATCGTGCTCCAATGACATCAACCCTTGGAACTGAGGGCCAGGAGAGAGTCCTTCATCTAGAGTTGCGTACTATGGCCCACGCTGGACTGGTCAGTTTTTTTAGCATGAAAATGCATGCTGTTCATATTTGCTGAAGTATGTGCAAAATTGCAAGTTTATTTTCAATAAATTTATTCCATCAGGTTGGTTTTCCAAATGCCGGTAAATCCTCTCTCTTGAGAGCCATCTCCAACGCCAAGCCTGCTGTAGCTGCTTACCCTTTCACAACGCTCAACCCACATGTCGGAATTGTCGAGTACAGGGATCATGAGCAAGTGGCAGGTAGATAAACTGAAAAGATCATTTTATGTATTTTAATATAGCATGATGATGCTTCCAATGCATCTTGAGAGGATTTTCAATCCAATTAGTATTGAGCTACAACAGTTGTCAGAAACCTGATTTGTAGTCTATCAACCGCCACTGTGAGACTTATAAAGGCTAATCATATTAATAAAGTTTGACAGACCTAGAAAATAAAAAAACTGTATTAGTCCCACAAATGGGCACATTTGCAATCCAGCAGCAAATTTGAAGGGGGGCGGGTAGAAAAGAGAAGCACAGTATCACATGCACTAAAATAAATGTCTCAGAAAAAGAACTGTACACAGTACAGAATGGAGTATAAAATATAAAATCGAGATATAAGCATATATGCAACTGCATAAATGCTGCTTAAGGTGGCTGTGCTATTTACAATATGGATAGGGTGAATCCAGATTTCCACATGTGTTTATTCAGCATCTGACCATCTCACTGTTTTAATAATAATAATACATTTAATTTACATCTTTCAAAGCACACAAGGACACTTTACAATCAAAAAGAATAATGGAACAAATATTCCCTTTAGCGCAAAACTGTCTAATGGATGCATAATGTAACCCCAGCCTCTACTGTAGGGCTGTATAATGTAGTGTGCTTTATTAATGGCAAACGTTTTCAAATACAGTAAAGTCTCGTTATATCGATATTCAAGGGAGTCCGAAAAAATATCGATATAACCGGGACTATCGATATATCCGACCCTGTTTGCATGTAATTTTCTCCGTGCGTGCATAGAAATAGTATCGATATAACCGGGACTATCGATATATCCGATATCGATATAACGAGACTTTACTGTATATAATTCATTGAAGGTGCTCCTTCTCGTCCGGTACTTTATGAATAAACCTATGTATTTGCCATGCATTTCTAAATGTCTGTGTTGCCTGTTACAGTTGCTGACATTCCAGGAATCATTCAAGGAGCACATCTGAATCGCGGCCTGGGCATCTCTTTCCTGCGGCATATTGAGCGTTGCCGATTCCTGCTCTTTGTTCTGGACGCGTCCTCTCCCGAACCTTGGAATCAACTCCAGCACTTGCGCTATGAACTGGACCAGTATGAGCCTGGTCTGTCTCAGCGGCCACATGCAATCGTGGCCAACAAAATAGACCTACCTGAAGCTTGGGAGAACTTGCAGACTTTGAAGAGTCGTGTTACTCAAAGAGTCATTCCTGTGTCAGCTCTAACCGGGCACAACACTGAAGAACTCATCATTCATCTTAGAGAGCTATACGATGGCTATATCCATGGAGATGGCAGCACAGAGGGAGGAAAACCCACAAGATGGTAATAGGATTCATGTGTCAGAACACTTCTAAGACATGTATTAGCAAAAAGAGTCCAATTCCAAACTGCAAGTTTTCCTTTTTCCTCCTTGAACTTAATGCACTTTTACCGCCTTCTCCGCCACATATTCACCTGGAATACTTTGCAGCTCTGTCATCATGGTCACCATGATGTTTTCCACCACCTTTAAAATGGATCCCCTCCATGACATCCTTGAGCCAGACCATATGGGTGGTAGTGAGCTTACTCCAGTGTGGTGATGTTCCTCTCAAGCAGGAACTGTCAGATGCTCAGGGGATTGTCAAAGGTGACATGGTTGACCGGCCATAAAGTGTCCTGGCACAACTCTCAAGGTTTTTAGTTTGAACTACAGTAAAGTCTCGTTATATCGATATCGGATATATCGATAGTCCCGGTTATATCAATACTATTTCTATGCACGCACTGAGAAAATTACGTGCAAACAGGGTCGGATATATCGATAGTCCCGGTTATATCGATATTTTTTCCGACTCCCTTGAATATCGATATAACGAGACTTTACTGTATATCTTTTATGTTTGCCAATGACTGCTCATTTGCTGTGAAATAAACATATCCAAATAGTTGAAGATTTTTGTTTTATTTATTTGTGATCCATATTATCGCAATTTCTTTGTCAGAATTTCTGTACTAAATGTTTACCAATTAATAGTTACCTGCAAATAAACCACAGCAAACTACTTAAAAGTCTAGGCTGCATACGTTTGCTCAGCCCAGTCGTCTTGTGGTTAGCGTGTCGACCACACAGTGCAGATATACTGCGTTCAATTTCAGTACCGACCTTTCTGTGGACTTTGCGTGGGCTTTCTCCGGGTACTCCGATTTCCTCACACATTCCAAAAATATCAATGACAGGCTGATTCAACACTCAACATTCTCCCAAGGTGTGGGGGTGGATGGTTTTTCATCTCTGTGTGCCCTTTCATGAATTTCTTAACATTATTAAATAAATAAAACTGATGTATTGGCAGTTTCGTGACTGCTGGTTGACTTGAATTGCAGTGGCGGTGTTTATTTTGTCAACCACTTGATGGCAGCAGAGGTGTAGATAAACATTTTGCAGAGTCCAATATTTACCCTTATGAACACAATGTGAAATGTGGTATTTCGGGTCGGTCAACGATCTGATAGTGTAATACAGATCCCCGTATGGGTCAAAGAGAACTTCAGAGATAGAAATGGCATCAAGCTCGTGTCAAGGTGTCCTTCAGCATACCTCGAAGGTACCCAGTAGTCATAAATTTAAGTTTACTGTTTTGTAAATTATGTACCTTAGGCCCAAAATAAGTGCTTTAGCATCGATGCTAGTGGTACAAAATTAGCATTTTCCACCTCATGAAAACACCAGCGTGTTGTCTGAGACTTTGCAACAACTCGGTGCTACTTCTGCTGCACCAGCTACAAAACAAAGTGTATTCAGGAAAAGTGGCTAAGATTGCATGGGTGTCTCTGTTTTATGTTATATGTTGCATTATATTCTTTGGTTATTTTATGTTAACTGTTTATGTCACATATATGTTAAGCCTTTGGACTGTGGCTGAAAACTAGCATGTATGCTAATTCTGGTGCATTGATAGTGTTGTGTTGATTAATGTGCACAGTTTGCATACAATATGTATGATTTATGATTTTGTTATTTGGGACACCTCATGGCTGCGGCTGCTATGATAACGCTTCTCTTTGGAATGAGCTTTGGTTAAATGTTAGGCAAGCTTGCTCCAAGTCCATTTTGAAAATTCTTTTGAAAACACATCAGCTACAGTAACTTCAGTATGATATTTTTAGTCAAATGCAAAACACCAATAAAAATGACAAAGTGTCCAAAAACTACTTCAAATTGAAACCGGAAGAGGCCAGTTTCAGAAGGTCCCCTTGTTCCTGGTGTAAGCCAAGACGTCTTGCCTTGCTGGAGAATCAAAACAATGGCTTCAGATTCAGAGAATATGCTTTCTTGTTACTCATCCAGTTATGAATATGATTCAAATAGTTCTGAAGAGGAAAGTATACATGTTTGCAATCGATTAAAGAATTTATTCCGGTCATTTTGATGCATCTGGAGAGAAATGGTGCGGTGTTGCTGGTGAATATCATGTCGCTTCGCCATCGACCTGTTGGACGGCTACAGTACTCGGCGGCGGAGCTGCTGAAGTTCCTCTCCCGATGGACAAGCGTGCCACCGGCAATTCTCCGGTTCCCGGAAATCGCTCGTCGCCCTTCCCGGAGGTATATCCACCGCGGATCACGTCGAGGCTTTCACCTCGATGGCTCCAAGGATATCACCCCCCTGTGGTCATCCGCCCGCCAGCCGCGCAGAATATTATTAGTTTATTATTCATTATTATTAGTATTAATGAGACTTGGCAAATGGCGGGAAACTTCTCCGATCTCAATGGCGCGCCTCCGCCAGGCTTTGTTTACATTTCTAAGCCCCGCCTCTCAGGCCGCGGAGGTGGTCTCGCGATAATTTACCGCAAGAACTGGAAAATCCTTCAAGTTTCACTCCAGGAAACCCTATCTTTTGAATGCCTTGCTTGTAAAATCTCTGGACCCTCGCCCACAATAATAGCCACTGTATACCGTGCACCAAAACCACATTGTGACTTTCTAAAAGAATTCTCTGATGTCCTCACACACCTCTCTACCCTGTCACCAAATGTAATTATTCTCGGGGACTTCAACATCCACATGGACAATTCCACTCTTCCCCTCACTAAAGACTTCACCTCCTCACTCGACAGCTTTGGTCTGCATCAATTCTCGGACTTTCCCACCCACATAAAAGCCTGGACACCCTGGACCTCATTTGCATGTCTGGCCTTATCCCAAAGAATTGCACAGCTAATGAACTTCCTATAACAGACCATTTCCTGGTTTCATTCAATGTTTCCATCACCCTCTCTCTCCCCAAACCCTCCCGTGCCATCACATATCGCAACATCAAGGACATCAACGTTGCCACCCTCGCTGAGATGATCGCCACCCTGACTCCGGACTGCAACTCATCCCCTGATGAACTTGTTTCCCGGTACAACGCGGACCTCACAAACACCCTCAACGCCCTTTCTCCTGTAAAGTCCCGGTCTGTCCAATTTACCCGGTCTGCACCCTGGTTCACCGCCCATCTCCGCTCCATCAAGACAAAAACTCGCCAACTTGAAAGACTTTACAGGAAGTCCGGGCTCACTACTCACAAGGACATGTACGCAACACACCTTACCCATTACAAGGACTCTATCTCACGTGCAAAATCGCAATATTGCTCTGGACTCATTGACTCTAATCCTGGAAACTCACGGGTCCACTTTTCCCTCTATCACAAATTCACACAACCTCCTATCTCTCCCCTCACACTTCTATTCCTCTGAGACATGCAACACTCTGCTTATGTTTTTTAGTGAAAAGATCAACAAAATCCATCAGCACCTCGGGTCCTCTGCCCCCCCCCCCCTCCCAGCCTTTCTACTCCAACTACTTTCTGCCTTTGAACTCCCCCATTCCTCTATAATCGCAGACATTATCACCAAATCCAAGAACTCCTCCTGTCAACTCGACCCCCTCCCTACTATCCTTATCAAGTCCTGCCTACTCTCTCTTCTCCCATTTATTTCTACCATTATTCACTCCTCATTATCAACTGGAATTGTTCCTATCCCACTCAAAACCGCAGCTGTCACTCCAATCCTGAAAAAACCTGGCTCAGACCCAAACGATTTCAATAACTTGCGTCCAATTTCCCACCTTCCTTTCATCGCCAAAATTCTTGAAAAGACAGTTGTGTCCCAGCTTCACTCACACCACACTCACAATAACCTCTACGAACAATTCCAGTCTGGTTTCCACCCCCGCTACAGTACTGAATCGGCTCTCATAAAAATCACGAATGATCTTTTTATGGCAGCCGATGCCGGTTCACTCTCCATCCTCATCCTTCTCGACCTGACCTCACCTTTTGACACCATTTCCCACCTGCTCGACAGACTTTCCACCCAAGGCATCACCCACACCCCACTCCGCTGGTTTCATTCCTATCTCTCTGATCGCTCACAATTCATCCAAATCAACTCGTTCACCTCACGGTCCTCTCCTGTGTCCTCTGGTGTGCCTCAAGGGTCTGTCTTGGGGCCACTTCTCTTTATTATCTACCTACTTCCTCTTGGCAATATTTTCCGTAAGTTTGGCATTCACTTTCACTGCTTCGCGGATGACACCCAACTCTACCTCTCCAGCAAACCCGACGCCTCTCTTTCACCTTCATCCCTCTCACTTTGCCTCTCAGAAATTAAATCCTGGCTTTCCCATAACTTTCTCAAGCTTAACAGTGAAAAAACTGAACTTCTCCTTGTCGGTACCAAATCCACCCTCCACAAAACTAACAGTTTCTCTCTCACCATTGACAGTTCAACTGTGTCCCCCTCCGCTCAGGTCAAGAGCCTGGGTGTCATGCTCGATAGCTCACTATCTTTTCACTCCCATATAAATAACATAACTCGGTCAGCTTATTTCCACTTCCGTAATATTAACCGTCTCCGTCCCTCGCTCACCCCTCACTCCGCTGCTATCCTTATCCACAGTCTTGTCACCTCCCGCATCGATTATTGCAACGCACTTCTCTTCGGTATCAATCAGAAATTTCTCCATAAACTCCAACGCATCCAACATTCTTCAGCCCGGATCATCACTAGAACCCGCTCCTTTCACCACATCACCCCTGTCCTCCAGCAACTCCACTGGCTACCTGTTAAACATCGTATCGAATTCAAAATACTTCTGTTTACATTCAAAGCCATCCATAACCTTGCCCCTCGCTATCTTTCTGACCTGCTTCAAATCTCTGTTCCCTCTCAGTCCCTCAGATCCTCATCCTCCCTTCACCTCTATGTGCCCTCTGCCCGTCTCACCACGATGGGATGCAGAGCTTTCAGCCGCTCTGCTCCCAAACTCTGAAATTCACTTCCACCCAACATCCGTAATATTGACTCCCTCCCTATTTTCAAGGCTCACCTCAAAACCCATTTGTTTAAAATTGCTTTCAATGTCTAGTTCTATCTGCTATTTTATTATGTATCATTTTACTTATGGTTTTATTATGTGCTTTGTTTTATTGTTTTTATTGTGTCCTTTGTGTACAAGTGTCCTTGGGTGTTTTGAAAGGCGCTTGAAATAAAATGTATTATTATTATTAAATGTAGTAACAAACACTTTAGTACTCACAGTACCCAAAAGGCAGAAGAGGGCGACAAAGCTCCGTGTAAATTTGTGTAAATTGTCTCCTGGGACGTTTTGCAAGTGAACATCATGTACACTGTAGAAGTCTTGACGCAACACACAACGATTCACCATCGCGTTATTTAGGTTTTCCTTCTAATTTCGCCATCAACACGAAGTTTTCAGACCAAACAAATTACAGCAAAATGCATTGACGTGATGCAAGGTATGTCCTTTCTCGGTGAGGGGCGTTCCTTCAGTGACGTAGGGTGAGGACTCATCACCAACTCAAAAACAAGACTTCCGGAATATTCAACGCGAGTCTTAAAACGTAAAATATAGCTATATGCGGTGGAATCTTTGTAAAATACGCTCAGTAGAAGTAATTTTAAGCGATTTTACAAATTATGGACACAACTTGTCCGGAGACGTCGGTTGTCCTTTAAATAAAGTTGAATCGTCTTGTATAATATTAAGCTGAGTGAATACACTATATGTTCTTGTTCATTTTTAATGAAACTTAAAGTTTGATTAAAAGCAATTTTTGCATGTCGTCAGTAACATTATTCCAACAGTTTAAACAAGGATTCAAGAGGCAATAATCGCGTTTTTCCCCCTCATGTATTGAAATGGCATGACAAAGACATCCATCTGACGTATCTCTGATACACAGACAGCTCGTGATGTTTTTTTTAAAAGCGCTCATGATTTGGGTCAGGTGCAGTGAATGAATTTCGGTATTAGAGTGAGATGAGATAATACCAACTCAGCCTTATTTCCTTCTCGCATGGCTAGCTTACGATGGAACCTGTGCACCTTCCAGGACCTCACCCGATTCTGCAATTCATATCATAATGCTTTGGTTGGGCTTGCCGCATGCCAGTGTCAAAAGGAATTAACACATATTTAAAATATGAATTTTTATTTTATGATGAGAGTGTGTGCTATTTCACTGGAAACACACTACAACGGTTTGGTAAGTGCTCAGCATGCCTCACTTGCCAACAAATACATTACAAGGGCCTCCCAAACATATTTGGCCAGGCAATAAAACACCACCCCACACATAAAATAAATTCTATGGGCGGTCCCCTTTTAGGAAAAACATAGAGTAAAACAGACAACGGATGTATATTAACATCGATGACCGACCAGTTTCCCGACACTCTCTCTGTGACATGATGTCAGCCCACGCAGCAACATTGCGATTGGACCACTCTGCCAGTCATCGCTTTAAGCAAGGGTGTCAACCCATTTTTTTTGCCACGGGCCACATTGCAGTTCCGGTTTCTTTCCCGAGGACCGTTATGAATTTGGGGAACCCATTATAATATTTAATCCCCTCCACTTATTACATATAGATCACACAACAAATTAATGAATAACTAGTTTTCAAATTTCAAGTGAAAAATAATGACCGTTACTGTGGTTTACATGGGACAATTTGAAATTTTAGTCAGACTTTAGCAAGCACCATGGAATTTCACAAGTGTGATTTGCTTTATCGGGCCGAATAAAATGATGTTGTGGGCCAGATTTGGCCCCTGGGCCTTAACTGACACCGATAATTTAATCAAATACAATGACTACCCAATGTTGTGTTTTTTGTGTTTAAACGTGTGTGCTTTTTTCCTGCATAAGTTGTTTGCAGATGCTGCCAAAGTGCTTAAACTTTGGTCCCAATTCATTCATAAACTGGATGTCTTCTCCAGAGACGCTGAAGGACAGTTGCTCCAGTGATTGGCACCCACTCTCTTCTTCCTCGTACACATACTTATGTGGTTGGTACTCTGGGTGGTCCACAAGGTTTCTGTCAATATCATGCAATCTCTGTGGGTGCAGAAATGAAAATGCCTTTGTGCAGTTTTTACGGTGTTGGTCTTTATCTGGCTTGTGAATCTGTAGGGGTGATGTGATACAAATGTGCCTCTTACCCTGTTGAGTTGATCTGAAATGATCCGATTGGTCCTTGCCTCCTGATACCTCAACGAACCTCCCTGATCATAAAAGGGAATTATATTTTGCATGCGCAATGTGGGAATGTAGACTTAAAAAAGGAATTCAGACCATTCTAACCATTTGTGCCCAAGAGGCTTATTGTCACACGTACCTGATATTTCACACGTACCTGATGTGTGTTCATGTTTGATGACCATGCAGAGTACTGAAATACAGGGAAGTCACAAAATTTACCTATTCACACTTCACTCAACTGGTTTTACTCTGCCTACAAATGTGTATCTAATTGGACTTTGATGCTGATTATGCTGCTTCCTTTATGCTTTGCTGAAGGCATAGTAATTTTGTTGTTATTGTTTTTTGGTGGAGATGGGGGTGTGTTATGCAGTTTTATGTTTTCTTGAAAAAAATATGAGTTTCAGTTGGCTGGTTATAAGATAAGATAGAAATGATTTGTCCCACAATGGAGAACTTTGCAATCTACAGCAACAAAAATGAAGACAGATAGACAGAATAACCATTCCAAATATCGGTCAGTTTTATAGGTTGTTTTGCCTTGTTACTCACTATCCCTGAGTTGTAAGTATCCAATTCTTCAATCATTACTGGAGCCTTCGTAGCCATCTAGGTGAAAAGGACAATTCATCAATGCAACCAAGGGTCGACCAATGACACAAGTAACACATTTTGCTGTAGCTGAGTGATTGAAGCTGGCAAATATTTGAACATAAGTGGTGATAGTGAACTACAGTATTTGTTTTCCCACAAGCCTTTACTCAGTTCTGTGCTTTCATTTAGGGTTAAGCATATTCACAAAGCATTTAACTGTCATGAATAAAAGTTGTGCGAGTAAAATACATAAAACATTTTAATCATGTCCTTATAGTGTAACTGGGGAAATTCCCTACATTACAAAACTGACAATTGTTAGCAACCTCGAACATGTGGCAGTGAGATTGTCATGACAATGTAAAGTGAGATGAGCCAATACCTGCATTGTTCTCTGCTTCAGGCCATTTGTCACAGTTGTCTCTAACTCCTTTGGATATGTCAGCAGCAAAGTTGGCACCGTCTAACAGAAGTACACCATCAAATAAGTGACTCAATGCCACACAGTATGCATACAGAGATAATAGCTGTCGGCAAAAGTTGAATCTTTTTTGTCTGTTTTCATTCCAAAAGGCTCTTTTATGTTGTTAGTTTGGATACGATTCCAGGGGATTCCCTCATTTTGAAGTTGCAAATTAACTACAGTAATGTCTCGTTATATCGATGTTCTCCGGAGATGGAAAAAATATCGATATAACCGGACTATCGCACTGCATTAAAATGGGGCAATAAATGGGGGATCTTTGATATGGCATGTAATTTTCTCCTTGAGTTCATGGATTGCGTATCTAGCATGCTTTTGTACTGTAGTGAAGTGAAAAATAAACGTATGCATTAAATAAAAAAGTCATTTATTATTTTCATAACGCACTCTTGCAATCGTGACTCTGAGTAGCACTCGACATTGTTCTATACACACGAGAGAAACCACGAACGCCAGCATGTACATGCTGTATGAAAAACTGTGATTATTGCAATCGATAAAGATATCTGAATTATCACAATTAAATACATGTATGGAAAACAAAAACGCCAATGTTTACATTACTTACGTTGATACGTCTGTAAGCTCTCAGTCGTACAGGAGTGGTCCATCGATGAAAAGGTTTCTTCATCCGGCATCTGTACTTATTTGAAAGTGTCAGACGTTTTCGCTTCTTATCCCAGTTTGCTGACGAAGTTTCTTGGATAAGAAGCGAAACATCCGACACCTTCAAAGAAGTACAGATGACGGCTGAAGAAAACTTTTCATCGATTACTTATGTTGATGAAGTATTCTGCGGCACGTCGAACTCTTTCGCGATGGAGGATTTGCTCCTTGTTGGATTGTCCTCGACAGCCACTATTGCCTTGTACTTTGTTCCGAGGTCACAATTCTTACGTTTCCCCATGGTTGAAATTGGTTTTGAACAATTGTATACTGTATAAGAAGACTACAGTATGTTTCAGATGCTATTGCAGCTCTGCTACACCGTGCAAGACACGAAAGCTGGTCACGTGACCAACGGTGTCACCGATACAGATATCTAATAAAAAAAATAAATAAATAAAGGTGAATCCAATCCAATCCAATCGCTAATGGTGGTACTGTATAGAAACCCTTAAGTAAATATCGATTCAGCTTAAGATGCTTTTGTATCGATAAACGCAAAGCAAAATGGCTGGTGGGAGATGAAAAGGGCACCGTAGTAACCGGATTATCGTAATAACCCGGTATTGTACTGAACGGAACTAATTATACATAAAAGACTCGAAATTTGCCGGGAAATGAAAATAGTATCGTAATATGCAATACTATCAATATAACGAGACTTTACTGTACTGTATTTGGACGATTTCCATAGTGCAATGCATGAAGTGAAGACCCCTAGTGACCTACAGTTTAACTGGTGTCATCAAATCAGAAGATCATAGTCAGTTGCCTCCATTCAAATATTGCCAACGAAGACCGAGAAACCACAAACCCTACAAAGCACACCTTGCATTCTGCGCCTCCTGCTTCTTGGTTGTATTTGATAAGGGTCTGTTGACCCTCATCTTGTTGGACCTCGGATAAGTGATTGAACTCTTTTCCACATTCGCACACCAAGACCAAGAAGATTACTGCAAAGACAAAAGGCAAATGGTCTGCTGTTCACGTATTACAAGGACATGCGGCTCAGGTGTACCAATGCCCTTCAACTCAACCTGCACGGATGGACGTGCTCAATGGTTTGAAGATGAGATTGTATTTCCGATATGACGGAGCATTGTACATTGATGCTGCTTGGTAGTTTACTGTATTGCATATTTCTATAACTTGTATTGCAAATTCATTTATTGTAATGTTTCCTGTGTCGAAAAGATGCAACAGATGATTACTAGCTGTCAAAAGAGCCATGCATGAACAGGTGAAGAAACATTCTTTATTTGGTAATCTAGAAAGAACATTTGTGATGTCAACTCTGAAGGATGTTTGACAAGAGGGCCTGGCTCACATTCTATACTTCAGTTTATCATGATGGTTTGTCGGGTTGAGGTCAGGATTCTGATGTTCATCTTCTAAGAAAGCCTTTATTTCCCATGCTTTGTGCATTATAAGACAAGTGTGCCTTCTTTAAATCTTTTGTCCAAAAAGGTGTAGTATTTGCATTTGATAATGTGTGGATGGATTTTCAAGTTTAACATGAATGCCAGGGTTTCTTTTTCAACCCAGGCCCTGACTGATTTATGGACGGTGGAAAATAAAGTGTGTCCTATACAGTATACACAAAACCCGACCTAACTGCCCAACTCCACCTGGAATCTGAGCTCCTGGCATTATTAATTGAGCCACACCCTTTTAATGTTACTGATAAAACCAATGTATTTCTTGACAAAAATTTTATTTTGGAGGTTGTTCCTGGATGAATGATTTTTGACTTCACTTAATGTGGCAAAACAAATTAAATAATTGAACTTGTAAATCAAAATACTTTGAGTCCACGACTTTTTTGGCCCTTATTTTTGAAAGACTCCTGTAGTATTCTACTCTGATGCTAGAATTGATTTTTAATAAAAAAATAGCACAATTGGGCCCAAATATGAATGTACTGGGGCGGCCCGGTAGTTGAGTGGTTAGCACAACGGCTTCACAGTGCACAGGTCGCCGGTGCGCGTCCCGGTCCGGCCTCCCTGTGTGGAGTTTGCATGTTCTCCCTGGACCCGCGTGGGCTTTCTCCGGGTCCTCCGGTTTCCTCCCACACTCCAAAAACATGCATGGCAGGCAGATTGACAACTCCAAATTGTCCCCAGGTGTGAGTGTGAGAGTGACTTTTGTTCGTCTTTGTGTGCCCTGCGATTGGCTGGCAACCAATTCAGGGTGTCCCCCACCTCGTGCCCGAAGACAGCTGAGATAGGCTCCAGCACCCCCCGCGACCTTAATGAGGAATAAGTGGTACGGAAAATGGATGGAGGCATGGATATGAATGTACTCACACAAAAATAAGAGCAGTGCTGCAAGAATGAGTCCAATACCAGCTGGTCCCAGACTTGTTGAGAGCGGCTTACTATGACGACACACATTTCCTCCTTTGCAGTCACAGACACGTACGATGACAATATCCTCTCCACCCAATCCCTGTTGATCTTTAATCATGAGGGGCACTGAGTAGTTGCCGTAGGCAAGTGTCTTCAGGCTAACTAGCCCAACTTCCTCCCCTGGTGCAGGATGTAAAGGAAAGTATCTGGTGGTTTGTAAAATGGAACGGAGTAATAGATGTTTACCTGTGGTAGGGTCCACTTTCCATCGCTGCAATTGGGTTACATCGTCACTCTTAAGTGAGACGGTGTAGGGCCCTCCATAAGGATGCAAGTCCAGATCTTTTGCAGCAAGCATGATTTTGTTTCCACACATTGTGACACTATTATCTCTCAACTTTGGCTTGTTATCATTAATATCCAGGAGATGGACCAATATGCTGCTCGTGCCTGAGGCTGGAGGTTCACCTTTGTCACAAGGGAATAAAATAGGACTTTGGTGAGCATTTTTTGTTGTTAACCAAACACCAAATAATAGTAGTTTGTATTTCCTTTGTACCATCATCGACAGCAGCAATCAGTATTTTGTAAATGTCATCGTGAACAAAGGGTGACTCTCTGTCCATTTTTCCAGTGGTTCGGAGGTGTCCTGTTTTTTTATCAATGCTTACCCAATTTGCAGGATCATCTAACAAGACAAAACTGGAAAGAAAAAAATAAGACTATGGACCCAGTCATAACATATCGTGAAACAAGATATCAGTAATGACAATGAGCAGTTAAAACATCTTTAGAACACAACAACAACAACATTAGCACAACTCTGGCACTGCTTTGTCATGAGAAACTCCACCAACCTAATTTTGGAAGCATCCGAATCAACATCATGAACCTTTGGAGTGTATAGCAACTTTCCTGGCTTTTCCTCTTCCTTTTCGTAGAGGTCAACAGACTCTTTGTCAAACTGAGGGGGGTCGTTGACGTCAATCAGTTTTATTGTGACGTTAATTGAATCAAAGGTGCCTTTGATCTTGGGTGCTGCAGCTTTACATACAAATAAAGGCTCCTCATTCTCAACTCCAATCTGAAGGTTTGTAAAAGCTGATTGCTCAAAATCTTTCCCCTAGAGGAAACACCATTACAAAGTCAGATCAATTACAGCCACTGTTGAATGAAAATGTGGGAGGTATTGGGGCAAACAGATTACCTTGATGACACTCAGGACACCCTCATTAGTGTCAGGGTCAGTTTCAATGTTGTAATAGTTTTCCTCGTTTCCTTTGAGGATGAAGTATTTGGCTCGCCAGCCGGGGGTATTTGGAGTGTCTTTGTCCTCTATTGCAAGCCTTAAAACATTTTCCCTTGCCACCATTTCTGGAATTTCACCTTGATACTGGACCGGAAGAACATTTTCATGTTTAGCATCATATGCACGAACCATGGACATCAAAAGCAAATTTTATTATCCGTGCACATTACAATCACCGAGCAAAGACATATAAGGGTGAAGAAAAGGACCCAAACTATGCCATGAGGAAGGGGCACAGTGTAGAGTGAGGAAAACCCCCTGTTACATAGTAATACATACATGTTACAACAAAACTAAAAGACATGCGCATCTTGAATGAGGTGTCAGTAAAGGGAAGTGACACAGCCCACACACCAAGAAACAGTCACAATTAGCCGCATCGTGTCAGCCTACCATATTGCATCGTGACAAATGATGGTAAGGGGGAGAGAAATCTTGGAAGGAGTTGCTTAGGAGAAGGGAATGTACGTGCATCTAAAGTGAGTCTTGCTTCTGTACGTGTAACCCTGTAGACATCACTGCCGCTCAGCTCCGACCCATTCGCCCCTGCCATCTGATGACTCATGACATCAGTGGGTTGCCATGGTGATGACCTCGTAGATATTACCTCGCAAAGTCCTGATCCAATAACTAAGGTGCGGTGCAGAAGACGGGGGTTTGGCGTGGTGTATATAAGTTTCTGTGAAAAGGAATTTGCCCTGTTCCTGAGTTCTATGTTGTTTGTATATTTATCATACAAAAAGCTTTCACTTCAAACCAATTTGAAGTGAAGGAGGCTACAAGAGTTCAAGAAATAAACATCCAAAGAACTTCAAGAAAAATATTGAAATAAAGTTATTGAAGTCTATGAATCTGGGAAAGCCATTTCCAAGACTCGGGGTATCTATCGAACCACTGTCACAGCCCCTACTAGTCAGGAGTGGTTGACCAGCTAAATTTACACTGAGAGTGTGACGACGAATCATCCAGGAGTTTGCAAAGTAACCTATAACAACATTCAAAGAACGCTCAACCTCAGTTCAGGTTGGTGGTCACGAATCTAGCAAAAGAAAACCTAGGTCAAAATGGCATCCACGAGAGAGTTCAAAGGCAAAAACCACTGCCCTCCAAAACTTTGCCAAAACAAATCTTGATGATTCTCAAGACTTTTGGAAAAATATTCTGTAGACGAATGAGTCAAAATTTTAACATTTGTGATGATGTGCACCCTTTTACGTCTTCTGTAAAATTTGATAATATCAACATGATGCCAACAGTGAAGCATGATGGTAGCAGTGTAATGGTATAATAGTCGATGGTTGCTTTGCTCACTCAGCACCAGGATAATTTGCTGGTATTGATGGAACAATAAATTCAGCTGTCTCCCAGAAAATCCTAAAGGAAAACGTCTAACCATCAATTTGCACCCTCAAACTAAGGCACTCTTATGTTATGCCGCCAGACAAAGATCCCAAATACACCAGCAAGTCCACCTTTGAATGGCTCAGAAAATTAAAATAATTTAGAGTGGCCAGGTCAATATACCAGACTCTATCTTACTGAGACGCTATGTTGTGACCTTAAACGGCATTTCATGCCAGAAAAATTCTAGTGGAGTTAAAGTCATCCTGCCAAGGAGTGGTCGAAAATTCCTCCACAATGATGTGAAAGATTCATCACCAATTATGGATGGTTGACCATAATTTCCCCAAAGTCCTCCGGAAGTCTGCTTCCTTGGCCTCATCAAACTCTTCCTACACTTGAGGATTTCCCTCAGCGTCTACTGAAGCTGAAACCAGTACATCTCAGCTGCTTTTGGATTCTCACAGGCCATAAATACATTGATAAGCAAGCAAATCTCTTCAGGTGCATGATGTGAAGTTGACCAGGCACTTTGAGGCAGCTTTCCATCACCATTGTTTGTCTCTGTCTGTGACACAAGCCTGTTTGCCTGTGGCTCATTTTAAGGATATTGGAAGCGCATGTACATTGCCGATGAAAATAGAGCCCTGATAATTGACAGCCCTGCAATACCCTCATCCATAATGAGCAGCTTCCAGATTGCCAAAAATGCTGCCAGGATTAGCTGATTTTTGTGATAAATCTGAAGATGTGCCATTCCATCCTCATTTCTGTGATTCCAATTATGTGGGTATTGTCGACATCCTCATTGGAAAGGTGTCACGTTTTGCGAGGTGGTGATGGCGGGTGCGGATCCCAAAAAGCAGGCAGGAGGGAGCAGGAGGTTGTTTGACAAATTGTATTAAAATAAAGGTCAGCAGTAACAAAATGTAAAACATCAAAATGATCTGAATGGAAAAAATACAAAGTAGCAAAAGAAGACCAAAAGTAAAAGTCCACCAAGGTTAAACAAACACGTACACGATGCATGCAGCAAACAAGCAGCAAACAAACAATGAACCGGCACCGGATGGTCGTGCCGGGTGTTCTTTTAAATGTCAATGATTAAACGACCAACACCTGCGAGGCTGCAGGCAGGGCTGACGTCGCTATCCGCTGGTCGCCAATTTGATCGGGACGACCAGCACCTGTGAGGTGTAGGCGGGGGCGACAGCGCCCCCCGTTGGTCGCCAACCAGATCATGACAGTACCCCCCCTTCAAGGGGCTGCTTCCAGAAGTCCCAACAGTCTCCCAAAAGGTCCACTTGCCAGGGAAGGGTCGGTGGAGAGGGCAACCGCTGCCTCTCCAGCACACGACGGGCGGCGGCCTGATGGGAACGGGACTCGGCCTGGGGTGGACGAAGACGCGGCACGGATCGTCGTGGGCGTGAGTGCGATCCCTCTCGCACGTTCCCGCGACGGCGCATGGCTCTGCGTGGACGTCGAACTGCCAGGCTCAGAATGGCACCCCGTACGGCCGTATGGGACCAGGTCTCGGCCGGACGCCAACGTGGGCGTGAACTGCCCGGCTCCGGGGGAACGAGACCAGTCCAGAGCCGCTCCGGGATCCAGCGGTGAGTGGGGTCTCGGACTGACGTTGACGCGGACGTTGCACGGCTCGTCGTGGATGAGACTCAATTCGTCATGCACGACGACAGTGTGGCTGGACGTGGGCGTGCAATGCCAGTCACCCAGTGTCACCCTGGACGGCCACCTGGAAGGAGGTCTCGGCCGGACGTTTACGTGGACGTTGCGGCTCGTCGAGTGACGCAATTCAAACGCGACGAGGCTTGCGCTAACGTGGACGTAGCATTGCCAGGCACAGGGTGGAAATGAGACGGGTCCGATGTACCTGAGGGATCCGATGGTTGGCCGATTCATTCTGTCACGGTTTGCGAGGTGGTGATGGCGGGTGCGGATCCCAAAAAGCAGGCAGGAGGGAGCAGGAGGTTGTTTGACAAATTGTATTAAAATAAAGGTCAGCAGTAACAAAATGTAAAACATCAAAATGATCTGAATGGAAAAAATACAAAGTAGCAAAAGAAGACCAAAAGTAAAAGTCCGCCAAGGTTAAACAAACACGTACACGATGCATGCAGCAAACAAGCAGCAAACAAACAATGAACCGGCACCGGATGGTCGTGCCGGGTGTTCTTTTAAATGTCAATGATTAAACGACCAACATCTGCGAGGCTGCAGGCAGGGCTGACGTCGCTACCCGCTGGTCGCCAATCTGATCGGGACGACCAGCACCTGTGAGGTGTAGGCGGGGGCGACAGCGCCCCCCGTTGGTCGCCAACCAGATCATGACAAAAGGTAGTCCCTCACTTCTCCCAGCAGTCGATTTTGTATTTTCTGCAAATTAGGACAGGTGGGTTCCCCCTTGACGGGAATGAATTTCACCAATCGTATGTTTTAATTTTGGAGCCAGCCCGGTGAACTAATGATTAGCACGTCAACTTCACAGCGCACAGCTCTGACCTCCCTGAGTAGAGTTTGCTGGCTGTCCCCGGGCTTGTGTGGGTTTCCTCTGGGTTCCTCCCACTTTCCAAAAAAAAAGCTTGACAGGCTGATTGAACACTCTCACTTTCCCCTAAGTGTAAGTGTGGATGTTTGTCGTATGTGCTCTACGATTGGCTGGGAAACATTTTAGGGTGTCCCCTGCCTACCGTCCAAAGATGTCTGGGATAGGCTGAACCCCCTTGTGATCTTAAAGAGGATCGGAAAATGGTTGTGACTGATGGAGGGATTTGGGATTTGATTGGTTTTAACTAAAGACCACGGACAGAAATTAGCAAGACAAGCGAGACATGACAGAGAGAACGGAGAAAAAAAGTGTCTGCGTACATTGAGAGCCATAGCAGGAAGATAATTAGTCTGTTTTAAAGTCTGAATGCTTGCCTTCCTTGCTTTGAACATTGGTCGATGACTGTTGGTGTCGATAATATTGAGAGTGACAACTGCGGTGGACGATAGGGAAGGTTTTCCATGATCTTTTGCTTGAAGTATTATTTCATATTTATTGAACTTCTGAAATATGACAATAACAATGATTAACATGACATTACCCGTGTCACTTGGAGTGTCTTGGATGGGAAAAAAAATCTGTGTCACTTACATCATAGTCAAAACAGCCTTGAAGAGTAAGTTGAGCCATTCGGGGATCAATCTGGTGTAAATCAATTTTCGGAATCTGCGGTGACTGAGAAACCACACTCAGGGTAACTGTTGAGTTTGGGCTGTTCTCTTGATCAGGGTCAATCACCTCTATCCTAATTGGCAGGTAGCCTTGGCCAAAAAAATGGATGAATAAAATATGTATGCAATTACTGTAATATGAATGGTCAATTGACTGGATGCAGAAACTCACCTTTGACTGTGTCCTCCCTGACATCAGCACTCATTTGGGGAAGAACAAATTTTGGTGCATTGTCATTAATGTCTTTTATGGCAACATCAAATGCTAATTCTCTGTCGATTGCTCTTCTTGTTTGTTTGTCCAAAATGTCGAACTTGATCTGTGAACAAATATATGTTACACTTAAAGTTAAGGGTTAAGTAAATTTCTGATATACTAGTTTGAGCTCACGTGGAAGAAGCTGTGCTTCTCTCTATCAATGGGTTTATGGGCGTAGATCTCCCCGTTTCGTTCATCAAGAGAGAAAATGCCCAGTGGCTCCTTGTCAACGCCCATTCCTCTTATTATGTATTTGTGATTTTGGTGTTGATATGTCTTGTCATTGAATATCTGAGCAAAAATGAAGAGAAAAAGAATCACGGTTGAGCCCTTAGCTCCTAGGTTTGACTACCTGTATGCTGATTTGGTTTGCTCAAAATCGTGTTTTCACCTGAGATACAAGCTTTGGGTACGGCCCTGGATCTTCCTCAACTAATTCAATGGTAGTCAAAACCCACCTTCTTTTGGAACGGACTAAAATGTCCTGTTGAACACACATTTATGATAAACACCCAATAGTGATTCATGCTCCACACAGGAGGATTCTAAAAATGAATGTTACCTGCTTCTCAAGCTTGATGTTCTGTCCTTTCTGTGAAGCCACTGATGTGACAAAAGCCTACAGGAACAAGAGAACCCAAATGCCAGACTTTTATTTCAACGTTGAAATCATTCATCCTGAAAATTTAAACTGTGTTCCTTTTATTTGTGGGACATTCAAATGTGTCATTAACAGTCCTAACAATAGAATAATACGGTTTCTTATTAATTTTCTTGACTGAAGATGTATTTAAGTTATTTAAGATTACATCTTAAATAACAAAACTCTCCAGAGGTTGAAACACAGACACACTAGACTGCTGCAGATCTTCTTACAATACCCCAATTTCAATGCATTGCATTATAAGAAAGCGATGCAAGTCTTCATCCTAAAATAAGTTGAAAACGATGCTCATAAATCAAACATTTACTGCAAAGTGAGGCCTAAGCTTATTTTCTTTTTTAGGCATTAAAGACTCACCTTGGGAGCGCAAACAGCAATCTCCATGCACGGCTTTATAATACAGCGTCTTGTCATTTCTGTCAGACTTTCAGGTGAGGGCTCTTTTCATTGCTTTGACATTTTTCTCTTCACAGCGATAAATTGTTTTCGCGGAATATTGTGCCAAAGTGAAAACGCATTTTGTATGCAATGAAACTTTTTCAGTAATTTTCCCTCTCCACTTCCCCATACGTATCTTTCATTTGTTATCTTATTTTTATGACAATTGTTACATATTTGAATAGGATAATATAATTATTTAACCTCCGCTGGTGTTAAACTTCAAATGTTTGTCTTTTATTCTGAGTTGTTCATAAAAGTAATCAAATTTCACATTGATATTTGTTCATTTTAATTCAAATGTAGGTTTTCATGCACACAGAGAAGTGAAATTGGCCATATGTATGAAATCAGATTTCCAGATTACATTTAATTACATTCACTTAAATTCTTTTAACATCAAACAAACCTGACACTATCAAAAATAAAATAAAAAAATAAAATGGAGTAAATCCACCCAAACTTTGTTCTTCTCTTGATTGAAATAGTCCAAATGCTAAGTTTTCTGGCACCATGTACATTTTCCACGAATGTTTCATACAATAGTGTGGTCTTGCAAGAACAGCCTTCGGAATAAATAGATGGATGGCGATTGAATGCATTTGGAGTTCCCAGAGGTCAGTACATTTTGAGAAGGGAAAAGGCAGAATTCATGCCTACCAGCATAAGCATGGAAAAGGTCCTCATCGTGATCCTCCCTGCTTGATGTCCTCTGTGGTTGTCTTGTTAACAGCATTGATACACAAGAGCACACGATGCCCGCAGGCAGCCGGTCGCTTCGCTTGACTTCAATGACAAAGGAGTGTTTGTTGACATGCACCGTGTTGCGGAATCCTTCTGTGTTCACTTACCTTTAATTGGAGTTATGTTTTGGCGTATGCATGTTTATAGTTTTCCTATCTGACAAAATGTGTGAACTGAGCTATGCATGCTCAGCTATACCCCATTTGGGTCACCTCAGGTGACGTCTTTTTATGTCCAATCCGCCATCACATTCAGCCCTGCAAAAACACAAATACTGAATCTGCTCATGAGTAAGGGCCGAACAAAATTTATTTTTCACCATGAGCCCTCAAACAGAGTTGAGCTTGATTGTGAAACCCGGCTTGTCTGCTGTGTTGTCCAAGAGACTTGAAGAATATACAGTATAGCCAGCAGCTGCATGTAGTCCCTGCATTTAACTGTACTGTGTAATTAGATTGCAGCAGTTTGCCTGGGTGTGCTCATCTGGCAATGTTCTCAGGAAGCCCAACAACTGAATGCCGACCTACACACACCGCAACCAGCCCCAAATGTTTGACCGAATGGATATCTCCAGTTAACAAATATGCAGATAAGAAAGATCGATTAGGATGGATTTGGCGAGTCCATCCATCCATTTTCCGTACCGCTTATTCCTCAATAGGGTCGCGGAGGGTGATGGAGCCTATCTCAGCAATCTTCGGGCACGAGGCGGGGGACACCCTGAATTGGTTGCCAGCCAATCGAAGGGCACACAAAGACATACAACAGTCACTCTCACACTCACACCTAGGGACAATTTGGAATGGCCAATCTGCCTGCCATGCATGTTTTTGGAGTGTGGGGGGAAACCGGAGGACCCGGAGAAAACCCACGCGGACCCGGGAGAACTTGCAATCTCCACACAGGGAGGCTGGACCGGGACGCGACCTCTGTACTGTGAAGCCGGTGTGCTAACCACTCGACTACCGGGCCGCCCCTATGGCGAGTCATGATTAAAAAAAAAAAGAACTTGTCGCACGACACCGGTGGATTAGTATATTAGCATACCCCACCTCCCAATTTATGGAGGTTTCCAGAATATAACAAATTGATGGAAGGTGCCTTTTTTTAATTTGTAAGTGGACCGTTTCAACTACATTATGGTGACTTGAGATGGCAAACGAATATGATTAATGATTAATCCCCCAATTTGTGTTTTGTTCAAATGTGCATGAAACATTTTGGCCGATTTTAATTCCCTTGGCTCATGTTCCACCCCTTAATAAAATTTCACAGGAATAAAAAACTTCAACGCACAATGAATCAACACACCCTGCCATGCGCATCAAGTTAGCACCCTCAGACAATTCAATGTGGCTAAGTTTTGTGATAACAGGTTTGTTGTCACAGTGAACAGTCATCCAGTGCACAAAATAACATCCATGGCTGCGTGTCACACATCATTACCCTCGAACTAACGTAATCAGAAAAGATAGTTTTCATGTAAAACAATTGAAATCACAAAGATGCAGGCTTTTACATACTGTGATATATGATGCAAATTCTTTCAAAATCTTTCAAAAATATTTCTGCAAAGACTGACCTGCAGGCAATGAACTCTATCAATGCCACTTTCTGTTGGAATGAACTGCACCTTAAGCACATAGCACATTCAAGTTACTCTCAAATGTTCGTCCTTGAGCAAAACTGAGTTGGGTTATAACAAGGCAAAAGCTAAGATTTTGTTTCATATGAATACATGTTAAGTTTCAGAAATCATAAATCGGGAGATTTTCATACTCGCGACTCTGTGCGTGTTAAAATAATGTGAGTATTACAAAAGTGTAAATAAAACACAAAAATGTTTTGTTTATTTATACCTTCAATTAGTATTAAAATGTATTTTGTTTTTTTCTATTTTTTTTTTTTTCATTACAAATGAAATATTTGTATTGTGTCAATAGTTTCTTAATAAAGTGAGTGAGACTTAACATGTATGCATATAAGCTTTGTGCTATAGCTTCAAAAGTTATCACTGGCAATGTTTCCTTTGCGCTTGCGAGGGAAGGTATCATCTGGTTGTGACATTAAAACAGACTGTGGACCTCTCCTGTGTTACGAATATTACCGTACATAAATGCATTTTATGATAAAACCAATTGGGTACTATAATTCCCAGTATATCTTTTTCATGATGCAAAACTAAAGTTTTACGAACCTGTACAACCCGTATAACGAGACATCAAAGTCAACATGATGGCGGTCAGTACTGATCATACGAGCCCTTTACCTCCATGTCTCTTAAAGTATCTTTTAAAGCAGGGAGAATGAACATTCTAGTGAGTGGCAAATGAGAGCATCCCAGGCATTGAAGGCATCTATTGTTTTTTAAAAAGGCTGTTTGAAGCATCAAAATATCAAAACAAAAGAGAGCAACAAGAGGAAAAAGCAATGAGAGTATTTCACATTTCGCTTTTTAAATTTCAGTCATTTTTATTCAGACGAGAAAAAAATGTTTGAATAGAAAACAATGTCCACATAAAATTGCTAAAATGAATACACGTCGTATCGTACAAATTGTATCTTTAAATCCACAACCACATACTCCCTGTGATGTGGCATTAAGTCTCACTTCAGTAAATGCACACGATGTACCAGATATTCCTGGCAAAGTCAAGAAACACATTTTCTCCATTATTCTCATGGATGGAAATGGATGAACAAGAAGCCCAGTCAGCTTTGTGGTTTGTTAACCTCTCCAGTTCCATATTCTCCCATATCCAAACATACACACTACGCTATCACAGACATCTTTGTTTTCTAAAAAATAATTTTACAGAGGGGAGAGGAACAACTCAGTACTTAGCCATTAATAACGGGTGATGTTTGAGTCAAATCTTGCAACACCGTGATGTTGCGCAACCGAAAGACATCGCCACACAAGGCATGCATTTACAACTTAAACACATGTGTCATAGTGTAAATAGATTGCTAGTACACACAAAAATTAACAGGTTTTACCACTCAATAAAACCTGTTCACAGGTTCTTGCTTTGTGTCAGGTGATTGTTTAAGGGGATTTTAATACAATGAACCGATGCACAACATTTGCACTCCACAGTTAAATACAATATTGTGAAATTTGGTGTATGCAGCAGGGGGATGTTTCAAATTTGTGGCAGTGATGTAAAACCACACAGAAATTAAATATTAAACATGATCATCTGATAATTGTTTTCCCCTCTGGTGTTACAAAAGCTTGGACCTCAATGTAGTGGATTTCATTCTCAACCCAGAGTCCCCACAATGAATGAACAAAGTAAACTATAAGTATATGGAAAAGGAAAACCCTTTTTTTAAATGTCATGCCTGCCATTAAACCGAAAGTCCGTGCCATGTCACTTAAAGTCTGTGCCAAGCATCCAATGCACCTTCTCAACATGACATGATTTCTGTCATTCTCACCGTCCAACCGTATTAATGATTAACAGTCGTTTGCTGTGATTTCTCCCATTATGTACTTTGCAGAACCCCGGTGTTCTTCATTTATATTGGCCAAGTGTACCGAAGAGCTGTGTGGATCAGCTCAGCGATTTCAATGATGAGTTTCACCAAGTTTTATTGAAAAATAATTTTGTGTAATAGTCTATATTTACAGTGGCGATCATAAAATCATACAAACCTTCTGGGGAGTTTAGAAAAAAAATAACTGCACTTTACAAAGCAATTTTGAAGCACTGAAAAGCAAAATTGGCAAAACAATTAAATACACTCCCAACGCTAACATAAGTGGAATGTGTGCCATTCATCACAAGGAAAAAGGAAACATACCTTTCAAAGTTGGCGATGTGCAAATGCTGCATTATAAGATCTGTTGATTGATTTGCCACATAAACGCTGCTATGACTGAGGCAAAAGTATGAAGTTGTCAACTTTTGCCACAGTGGAGCTGTTCCAGTCAGTGCAACCTGAAGAAGGTTTGTCCTTTATAAGTTTATTGTGACTTTACATGATCCATGTCTGCAGCCCTTAAAGTACAACCGACTTCACTTTTTTGTTTCCTAACTGACATCAGAAAAACATTTTATAGCATCTAAAATACCCAAAACACGCAGTATGATATTTTTAGTCAAATGCCAAACACCAATAAAAATGACCTAAAGTGTCTAAAAAGTACTTCAATTTGAAACCGGAAGTGGCCATTTTCAGAAGGTCCCCCCTTGTTCGTGGTGTCACGGCAAGACGTCTTGCCTTGCTCGAGAATCAAAACAATGCCTTCAGATTCGGAGAATATGCTTTCTTGTTACTCATATGATTCAAATAGTTCTGAGGAGGAAAGCATACATGTTTGCAATCGATTAAAGAATTTATTCCGTGTCATTATGAGGGGTTTGGGGGGAATGTAGCACCGAATGTGTGTCATCTGGGGGGGGGGTGTAGCACCGAAAAGAGGAAGAAGATGGCGACAAAGCTCAGTGGAAACGGCTGCTTAATTCCTTACAATTTGTGAATATCAGTGAATATCAAATAGGTGCTCGGTGCCACACACAAGGATTCACCATCGCGTTATTTGTGTGTTTTCCTTCTAATTTCGCCATCAACACGGATCATCACGAAATTTTCAGACCAAACAAAGTACCGCAAAATGCATTGAGGTGATGCAAGGTATGTCCTTTCTCGCTCAGAGGCGTTCCTTCAGTGACGTAGGGTGAGGACTCGTCACCAACTCAAAAACAAGACTTCCGGAATATTCAGCGCAAGTCTTAAAACGTAAAATATAGCCATATGCGGTGAAATCTTTGTAAAATACGCTCAGTAGAAGTCATTTGAAACCATTTTACAAATTATGGACACAACTTGTTCGGAGACGTCGGTTGTCCTTTAAGGACTGCCCACGTCTGGATTTGTATGCCTTTTTTACTTTTTTGTTGTTCTGCAAAATGAAGATACACTTTCATCCAGCTTTCTTGTTTGAGTGTCTGGTACCTCATTTGAAGTCTAAGTGAGCAGAAGGGCTGCTCTCCCCAGGCAGGAAGCAGCCACAACATTTATGTGAGTGGGTTGTGACTCACTCCTACTGTATAATTTGTGTTAATTGTCAAGAAATAAAGACGGAAAACGTCAAGTGACTGTTTGCCCCCCTATGAACAAAGAGAGAAAAGAAACGTGAAAATGTTGAAAGAATTTTGCATGAATAGAGACAAATATTCAGAGGACAAAGCACAGCAGGCGAATCATGCTCGGGTTTCTCAGCAAATGTAAAGCGAGAGGAAGAGGGAATCGCTTGTGGCTAATTCAGTCTTTGTGAAGGTTTCGTCAGAAGGCATCTCTGCTCCTCTTCCTCATCCTCTGTTTCTTCATCCCCAGTATGGGGAACAGAGGTCAGCAGTTGGGTATCAGCGTGAATTTCCTCATCATCTGACTGGATTACAGGGGTGTCTGCTCCGGCCCCGCTAGTATCGCTAGAGCCTGACGAGGTTGAGGACATGCGAGACTTGGATCCATTCTGGACTTCGCTTTGCCGTTGCAACGGTGGACATACCCTGTAGACAACCTCTGCCTCTTCGCCTGCATCATCTTCATCTTCATCCTCCCCATCTGAAAAGAAACACTGTTCAAAATGTCTGTCCAATCTTGTTTCACACCTCACACTGACAAACTGTAATAGCCAACCAGCCTGATGTATTGATGCTGGAAAAGTGTCAAAAGTCAGCAGTCGTGAGAGATGTAACAATCCCAATGATAACATCTGTAAAAAAAAAAGTTGGAGGAATACCAAGGACTGAAGGAAGAATGGGGAGAAATACAGAAAACTAGTGTTGGAGGTCAGTAACCACCAAGTTGGGTGAATGGCTTCAGCAGATATCAGGAATATGACTTGTGTTAAGACATATATTTGTCTTTTCAGACTGTACACATGAAATTCCAGGTGATTGTTGTTCCAAATTGATTTCGAAACTCAGGGTAAAAATGTGCCTGAAATGGAACATATTGAATAACAGCTATTTTAATTGTGCAACAAAAACATGCTTCTCCAATTCTCCCAAAACAGATTGGATGACTGTCTGTGTCTTTTGTGTTGTGTCACAGTATTTGTTATTTAGTTTTTGATTTTGTTTATTTGACTTCAAGATGGCGCTGTGAGCGTGGCTGCCTTCACAGCAGCTCCTGGGTTTGTTTTTCTCCTTCCTTTCCTTTACTCTTACTTTCATCACTTTGCTGCTGTGTAAATGTAAATTTCTCCACTGTGAGACAAATAAAGGTTAATCCAATCCAATTGTTTATTCTTCCTTGGATTAAAAAAAGAAGGGGAAAAAAACCCTCACTTTTAAAAATTGTTCTTTTTTTCTATCTCGACATAACAACAGATTTTTTAGGAAGTGTGTTGTTATTGGAGACCCAGTGAAATGGTTACTGGATTGACCTCACAGTGCGGAGGTTGTGTGTTAAATCCTGGCTCTGGTCTTTTGATGTCTTGTTTGCACATTCTTTCCGTGCCTGTGTGGGGTTTCTCCGGGTACTCCAAATTCCTCCCACATTCGAAAAACAAGGCTGAGTGAACACTCCAAATTGTCCTTAGGTGTAAGTGTAAATGGCTGTTTGTCTGTGTATGCCCTGTGATTGGCTGGCAAACGGTTTCAGGTGTCCCCCACCTACCGCGTGAAGACGGCTGGGATAGGCCCCAGCATGTCGTTCTATCCTTGTGAGGATAATGCAAATCAGAAAATGGATGGATGGATGTTTTTTTGTTTTGTTTTGAAGCTGCGGTCTTCGCACCTGGTAAAGGAGATGCTATGTCTCCCTCATCTCCTGCTGATCCGGAGTTGAGGAAGACATCCAAGGCCTCCTGGTCAGAAATGTCCATCAGGTCCATTTGCTCCAGTGCATCCACATTCACCTCCATAGATGAGATACTCCCCATGGGGGCTGCAGACAAAAATGGTATTAGAAAACTTTAACATTGTGACGCGTGAGACGTACGGTGACGTATATGGCTTTGCAACTCTCAATGATCACATGTGAAAAAAAAACAAAAACTGGACACTTGTAAATATGGGTTGATGCAATATATCAAAATGCATTTCTTATTCTTGCACTATGTACATTTTTTATGGAACGGTTTTGCACATTTACATTTGCACAGTATACAGTTGACATTCTTATTTTGTTATGCTTAGAATATCTTGTTTTCTATCCTTTCACCCCTGTCCCTTTTCAATTGCTGCTGTGGACTGCAAATTTCCCCATTGTGGGACGAATAAAGGTTTTCTGATTCTGATTCTGATTCATTAATCTATGTTCTATTGGTTGAATGGCAACTAAAATAAACATTATAAAATTTGCCACTGTCACACACGTTTTCTGCTGTCAATCTGCAGGTGAGCTGAGGGCAGGTAGTTATCCACATCTTGCTGGTAGACCTCTTCAAAAAAGCGTTGTCTCTCCCTCTGCTTTAGATGCTGCGTGGAATCGTTGTCCAACACTCTCTGGGAGTTGTCTGTCTCAGCTGAAAAATGTCAACAAGTCAAGCGGTAACTTAATGTTGCAAATCCCGAACAAAAAAAATATGTCATCTTAATGTTGCTTTTCTCCATCTTAACACATATTCACGCATCAATATCCCAAATGTATGTAAAGTAGATAGGAGAAGCAAGTAACACGTACCAAAAAACATTCTGACCTGGTAATTTATTGTGTTTGTGTACAGTATTTCAAAGCACCAGGTTCTTCTTTTGGATTTACAATCTCCTACTTGATGTTGGATTATGCAAAGCTTGTCAGCTCAAGAGTCATGAATTTCATCCCCTTCTGACATAGGGGGAAACGGAAACCAAGTTGCTACTGCAGGTCTTTTAATGAATTCCGTTCGTGGGGAAGGGAATGTGGTGTAAGTGGGGTTAATGCCTAGTGAAGTGGACGTTGGTCATAAATTAATGGACTTTGTGGCTCTCCTCAATTGGTGTTAAAGCTCTGATTGATACAATTATTTGTCAAATGAAAATGCGGGAATAATAATTATTATTATTTTCACAGGGAAGTTGATGAGAGAGCTGCAAATGAGTTCTGTGAAGAACTCATAGAGGGTTATTTAGTTATTATTTATGTCATTAATAGTGTTATTACTATTATTATTAGTATTTGTTTCCTGACTTTATTTCTGTAAAGTACCTGGAAAGGGTTATTTGGTTATGTGTGGCTTTCTGGAAAACAATACATTTTTTAAGCTCCCATCCCATCGTCACACGTTTTCTGTTACAAACTGGCACCGGCCCCCCATCAGAGAAGGGAAAACTTATGTGGCCCCCACAGGAAAAAGTTTGGGGAACCCTGCCTTAACCAATCAGAGTTTGAGTTGGCAACCCAAAGGCCTGCTTCAAGTCACTGGAAACGTCAGAGTTTTCGCAAACTATGATTGGCTAGTGCCAATCAGTGCCAATCATAGTATTACTAGAAGCTAGTGTAGACAGCATACTGGCCAGAGCTTGCACACTGTATTGGTAGCGAGCCGCATAAGCAAATATATTGTGGTTATTCAGTAGCAGTTTTGTCAACCCACAATGGCTGAACGAGGAGAAGAAATTGATTTGGTTGGAGATTTACTGTTAAAGCCATTTTCAAGAAAAACTGGACATCATTAAGGTTAGACAGCTGCAAAGCTAGCAAAAATTGCAAATAATATTGCAATTTTATGAGGTTATCATGAATCTGCACGTTCATAGTAACAATCCAACCAGTTTAATGACAGTATTTCTTAAGTTTCGCGCGGTCACTTTTCAACAAAATATCAGAATGTATTATTATTATTTAAAATAACTTTGTGATAGCACTCGCCGTTAACATGAATGGTTTTCCGTTCCTCGTGATTGGTAAAAATCCAGGCAAACGATCGGAATGAAATTCAATTTGCCGGTCCAGAGGCGAAGTTACTGCTAGCTAGCCTGCACACAGCTCATAAGCTTCCACACTTGCTATCTGCAATATACTTCTCGCAGAAGTGTATTGATGCTAACGTTAACATGGGGCTTGTTAAAAAGTCACTGACATTCGACTGTTTCATCGATGGAATTGTTTCTCCGATGCATTCAAGCTGAAGTGCACACGTTGGGCTCATTTAAAGGAGTGTTTACCTGTTTCAACATGACGGCCAGTATCATCCAATCAAAATGGCGCTTTCGGCCAACCTAGGTCAGTGTCATCCAATCAAAATTGCGCCCCCCGCCGACTGCAGCCGCAACAGAAAATGAATGGCGAAAAAAACGAGAATATGTATTTAGTTTTATCGGCGAGCCATATTCAATCATCAAAAGAGCCATAGGTTCCCGACCCCTGCTCTAGTGGATGTGTAGTAATATCACACCACAGTCGCAGCTGCTTTATTCAGATGTGGCACGACTGAAAGCCTAGGAGTGACATGCATGGCCCGCCACTGTCTCGTTGGCAAATTCAACATATGCTAGGAAACACAAAAACAGCTGAACTACATTTACATTTAAGCAGAAGCATTTTAAATGGTGAGAGATGCATTTGAAAAGTGGAATGTAGACTTTCTATATCCATTGTCCTATGGTCCATCTTTAGTATGAAGCTTTGCTCAAGTGACCAGCTTTGGTTGTGTAACTGTGCTTCTTGTCAACACACTGTGCCTGCGCCCACACGGGCTGCATGGGCTGACACTTTGACTCATGTCACCAGTGCTCTGATTCGTCTGTGCGTGAGCGCATTTGTGTATGTGTGTGATCCCATCTGAATGTGTGCACTAGTGAATGTTCATGTTCGTGCTTATTGAGTGAGTGCCCATGAATGACTTGCATGTCAAGCAAATGGATGCTGCTTGAACCATTATTATTAGTATGTGCAGTCACTACATTTTTATTACAATTATTATTATTATTATTATTATTATTATTATTATTATTATTATTATTATTATTATTATTATTATTAATGTGAATGTGGTATGTATTTTAATGTTGGAGGAAACTGAAGGACCTGAAGAAAACCCATGAAAATACGAGAACAATGTGCAAACTGTACAACATTGGTGTTATTATTTCATGCAATAATGAGTCCAGCCGTTTTGGAGAGGTACTTTGCTGACATCACTGTGAGTCTCAATTCATCTTTCAAATATTTTGCATTCTTTCACAACACTTTTCTCTCATCATTCAACCCCATCTTGCTCATAACAATGGGTACACCAACACCTTTGGCATTATTTATTGGAGGCAAATGGAATCTATCCTCACTTGTTTGATCAGAGCAGTATTAATTTTAAACAATTCATTTCAAGCACTCTGGTTGTAAGCTATTGTCAAACGCGGGCATCAAAACATTTCTAAGCATATCTAATTAAAATGTAGATTACACCAGTGTCTGAAACTCATGACAAAAAGTCAGCGGACACCAGGGCAGACAACTCTGAAAAGTTGCCTGCCCGGCCATAAAGTTGCCTGCCCAATTTTTCACAACTTGAAACACAATAAGACGACTAAACGCAAAAAAAACATGTTTGCAAAGTATTAAGGATTGATAATCAGAATATATAACAGAACAACACTTTAAAATTAAGTAATCAATGTACCGATGAAAAGGTTTTCATCGATGGACTACTCCTTTACGACTGAGAGCTTACACAGATGTAATGAATGTACCTACCACAAATGCTCCCTTGCTTAATTTGTCGTAAATATCCTTTGCTGGTGATTTTGCTCCAGTTGCCATACACTTCCTGGCAGGTTGCACAGTGAAATATTTGCATTGCGTTGTCTGCTGCAAGCCACGTAAACACCTCTTCCCACGATGCTCGCAATGTACGTTTACGTTTTGGAGCGTCATAAATTTTGTTAGCTTCTTTTGAGTCTCTCCTCTGGGGCTGAGGTTTTGGCTTGATTCCTAACCACTTATCCATTTTTCTTGTGTTCTCTGTGCGTCTACTTTTGAAAATGATATGCAAATGCACCCGGAAGCACGAAGTTATTCGATGCAGGCTTCTGATTGGCTGCCGAGTATGTCAATTGCCAAACGAACCGAAATTCTAAAATTTCAAACCGAACAAATATTTCGAAAGCTGAATAAAGCAAACATTTGATTTATTTATTTATTTATTTATTTTATTTATTTATTTTTCTGGAAAAAGTTGTCGGCCACCCGGGCAGAAAGGTTCTGAAAAGGTAAATTTGATTAACTACCTCACCATGCCAACCGGGTTTCTCAGTGCCACTCAATGTCCATTATTCAACATCAAATGTGAGCATGATTGCTTAACAGCTTAAATTTGACATATTTTATTGAAACTGAATTAACACTTTTTTGTACTCATGTTTAAAAATCACTTTAGATACTGTACATTCTTCTGTATAATTTGGTGTGCAGGTCAACAAACACGCAGCAGGGTGAGTCATCTTACTATTAACTTGTGTTTTTAGCCATCCCGCAAGACATGTGGGAGGTACCATTGGGCGTATGTTACCGTGCTTAGAGTTCATAGCCTCCATGGTGAAATCCAATATGTTTCTCACTGAGGTTATTAACTGCAAGTGAGCCTTATGTGGCTCTGCGGAATCATTAACTTAAGTGGTCTTCTACATTTGATTGGGATCCAAAGGCAAATAGCGCTCACCCAGTGTTAGTCGGCCTGACTGCAGGACTGTAAATGAATCTCTCTGAGGGTTGGAAGACACTCAATGGTTATGTCTTTTCCCCATTTCATTTAAATGTGTTGCAGATCATTTTATCACCTTTGCGCATAGCTCAGTGTACCGAGGGTGTTTCCCCTGACACACCAGGCCAGCGCACCTGATGATTTAGATGCTGAAAACAGAGACACTCCTTTACCCTTCCTGGCACAGCCATGGAGAGTTGGGGGGGGGGGGGGGTCACAAACCAATACATTACATAAGCTCGGAATGAAAGGATGTCTCCAAGTGCTCACTTTACTGATCTGTGACCTCCCCAGCCAACTATATATCAGCGACCCACGAAGGGCTGCTTGCACCTCCTTGTAAATATACTTCATGCGTCTCAACCTGGAGTTTATTCAATCAGTTTATTCGTTTGGCACGTCAAGGACGATCATCACACTTCTCACACGCCACATTTACAGTGAGTGAGAGGACCCTCTTTGATTGATGGCAAATGAAGTCTGCTGTGTTTATGGCGACTATGGTGCAAAATGCCATTTTTTTAAATATGCCACACTGTCCCAACTTGCATGGGTCTGTGAAAATACCAAAACATAGTCTAGTCCTCCTCTGCTCAAAGTTAGACTGCACTTTGCGCCACACTTCACCCACCAGAATGTAGCTCAATCTCTCTTGGGAATGAATTAAAATCCCCTCCATTGGCTCTTGAATCATTTGAATATGTCCTAACCCTGATCTGTGATGTGTTGTTTTTGTTAATTATCTTTTAAAATACAATACATGCTGAGTCGAATGCCAAAGACTACAAGTGACTTTTAATAATGTAATAATAAAATAATAAAACAAATGTATATCTTATCTTTACTACTACGATTGGCTAGCATGTCTACATGAATGTAATAGTTTCATATTCACATATAATGTAAATGACACAATATTTGTTGGCCTTGGAGCAAATGTTCCCTAAGAGCATTTCTATTTAAAAAGGAATTTTAGTACCGGTAAATGCAGCGATTGCCTTGGAATGTACTTTGAGCCTTTCTTGTTCATGGACACAACAGATTTCCGTCCTTGTTAGTCTGCTACTTTATCCTTATCTGACCTATGAAACATTGGTCACGTGGAAGGGATTTAGTGTGGTGGCTCAAGGAAGAGAGAACAGCTGGGACGGCTTCTGTCAAAAGTGTCATGTGTAGTTCAAGTACATCAGCATATTAAAGCACATGACTAAGAATTCAGTGTGCAGTGCTCCTATTTCAGTGTATGGATAGCTCTATGCAAAAAGCCATATTCTGTTTTTTTTGTCATTACATGTCATTCACATGGGCGGCCCGGTAGTCGAGTGGTTAGCACACCGGCTTCACAGTGCAGAGGTCGCCGGTTCGCGTCCCGGTCCGGCCTCCCTGTGTGGAGTTTGCATGTTCTCCGGGTCCTCCGGTTTCCTCCCACACTCCAAAAACATGCATGGCAGGCAGATTGACCACTCCAAATTGTCCCTAGGTGTGAGTGTGAGAGTGACTGTTGTATGTCATTGTGTGCCGTGCGATTGGCTGGCAACCAATTCAGTGTGTCCCCCGCCTCGTGCCCAAAGACAGCTGAGATAGGCTCCAGCAACCCCCGCGACCCTAATGAGGAATAAGCGGTACGGAAAATGAGATGAGATGTCATTCACATGAAAATGATTCCATCTCTCTTTTTTGAACATTAAACATGTTACCTTTCTACAGAACTCAATTGTAGAAAGATCGAAATGTATTTGCAGTCTCACAGCTATGCATTCACATTTTCAAATATTAAAATAAACAAACAGAAAAACAACAAAATACTGTATACATATTTTTAAACAGTTTTATTATTTTTGGACACAGCATGTCATTCAACATCAACAAGCTCCACTTGTGTTATTTTAATGGTCTGTTTCTATTGTTAGAGAATTTCCTTGACACTATTGATATGAAAAAGGGCCATTGGCTTCAAAATGTATCCTATGTCTAAGGCCTCAGTGACTCATAATAGCCTTAGGCATGCTCTTATATAATGTTCGTACAGTTCTTCAGCTGCACCCTTCTGTAATGCATCGCAGTGCAAGACCTATTGCCTTCTGAACGCAATTTTTGTTAAACTAGAAAGAGAAATTGACATTACTCTCATTATGGAGATTTATATCATTTGACCTCTTCTCAATTAAATGAAAAGGTTATGTCAGTGATTTGATATTGGTGCTTGATTGGGTCTTGCTGCGCTTCAATTACTCACATTCACATAAATACAACCAAGATATGCAGCTTTTTTGTTAGTAAAGGTGATACTCACCGGATAAAAACATATTAAAGACATATTTCACTTCCTTTACTTCATGTCCTTGTCATCTTGGACCTTTTGTCGTGATCTGGCTCTCAGCAATTTACAATGCAAAGGATTGTGGTTCAAAATATAAACTTCTTGCATAGTAGTTTTTTTGGGGGGAGGGTGGGTTTCTGATGTGTCTCATCCACTGTCATGCAGAGTAGCTAATTGTTGAATTGAGCATCCAATGTGTATTTGTGTCTCTCTCCTATCTCTGGCTGCTCTCTGTGATGAAAACATTTAGGTCCACGCATCATTGACTGCTCTGTGTTGTTTTAATGGTGCACTCATAGATCAAGAGACCGAGGAACTGCACTGCAAGCATCAAACAAATGTTCCTATTGAACCAAACAGTCACATGGGCAGGCTTTCAGTCCCCTTGTGACGAGTAGGAGGAAATCCCATGATCGCTTTTGTGTCTTCCTGGAAAAAAGACTGTATTTTTATTTGAGAGAGAGGTTGTACTTGCACTCCATGAGCAGTCATATTTGATATCTCTAGTACATCCAGCTTTTTTTTTCCTGCCTTGATGGCCGACTGCAGCTTCTATTTCTCCCCAAGGGATTAGTGCGGGTGAGATTCAGCTCTTGGCAATATTGGATTGGATTGGATTGGATTGGATTGGATTTGCCTTTATTAGTCTCACAGTGGAGAAATTTACATTTCACAGCAGCAAAGTGATGAAAGGAATGAAAGTAGAAAAGCAAAATACATGAGCTGCTGGAAAGGCAGCCACTCTCGGGGCGCCGTCTTGAAGTCAAAAGAACAAAAAAAAACTAAATAACAAATAATATGGCAGCATAGATGCAATATGACAGCAATATGACAAAAAAAGACACAGAGAGACATTCATTCTTCAGGACTTGCTGTACCCTCTTTGTGATGACATGAAGCAGTTCTAGATGAAAGAGGAGAGGATCAAAGCGTCTTTCCACCAGTGGATCAGGGACATCATGGTGGAATGTGCACGTCGACTACAAGCTAAATGTTGAAAGCAAACACGCAGCTGTAGCATCCATTGACGAAAAGAGATTGTCTCACATCTCCTGTTCCACATAAATCTGCTTCAATTCCAAGCCGCAACAGCTCCACATACGCATCGGCGCTCTGCGCTGACACTCCTTTCTTCTTATCGCGGGTTCCTCAAGCCATGCATCCATCCAGCCGCAGACTGTCCAACAGCACTGACCTTCCACTGAACAAAGCGGGGCTGTGAAGATGCTGCCCATTACAGGCGCAAAAAAGCACAATATACAGCCTCATCTTTAGGTACTACTGCTATTAGCCGATCACTCCCCTCCTTTTGGCTGACCAGCCAATGTACACAGTCAAGCCTAAATCATTTATGTGTGAGATCACTGCAATGTGCAGGGCAGCCACCACTACTGCCATGATGCCAGTTGACGCCCAACACCCAGTGGATTAATCAAGAAATAGGCGTCACTCTGCTCTTCATATGCATAGTCTGCCTCGGATGAGGTCATTCTGGAGGAATTGCACATGTAGCACATCTGAATCAAAAGTTTGAGTGAATGCAAACAACAATTATCTGTGTCAAAATACTTCCACTACTCTTTTTCTCCATGTCCCGAGCAACCCCAGGCTATGATTGCATCTTCGGCCATACAATCATATTGTGTATTCCCAGGCCACCTCCATCCACATTCCCAAAGCCATGAAGGATCATCACTGCAGTTCTATGCAGCAAAGGGCCTTACTATTTCTTACAGTTTTGCAAATGGTAAAAGCTCCACTGGGTTTATGTATGCTATGCTAGCTTTCACATTAATTATACAGCCCGTTTGTATACAGAAAATAGAATATCGCTCAAGGGACATTTTAAATTTTAATATACGTATATACATATATATATATAAAACGACGTTTTCGAACGTCTCGGTTCTCATCCCATTCGGTTTTCAACCAAAAATGTATAATATTTTTTATGCCCCGGTTTACAACCGAAATTTGGTTCTCAACCAAACTGAGTGCATCTGAATGCATCACTCGACTACCCTGTGCTTCCTTATACATCACTTCCTTATATGTCACGTCTTCCTCATTGTCTCATTGTGACCGACGCATTAATATTGTTGTTGTTTTATTTTTGCGAAAATGCTGACATATTTGGTTAAGATCTCCTGAATAGTATGACTCTAAAGCAAGCAGAGGATGGTTTGAAAAGTTAGTGTGCCCTGTGTTTGCCCAAAGACAGCTGGGATAGGTGCCAACATGCCCCGTGGCAGAAAGATAGAGATATTTTTCTGTACAGATCTTAATGTTGATGTTAAGAATTGGTGAAAATAAAAGTTTGTTTTTATAGAATTTTACACATGACCTGCTCTATTATTAAGTTTTTATCCGGTTTATGCGATGAAATAGTTAAAAAGTTGTTTTCTAGATTTTGAATGGATGAAGATTTTTTACATTGATTTTAATGGAAAGTGCTGTTTCGGTTTTTGAACAAATTGGTTTTCGAACAGGTTTCTGAAACAGATTATGGTTGAAAACCGAGGCTCACTATAGTATATATATATATATATATATATGTGTGTGTGTGTGTGTGTGTGTGTGTGTGTGTGTGTGTGTGTGTGTGTGTGTGTGTGTGTGTGTGTGTGTGTGTGTGTGCCCTGCGATTGGCTGGCAACCAATTCAGGGTGTCCCCCGCCTCGTGCCCGAAGACAGCTGAGATAGGCTCCAGCAACCCCCGCAGGGGTCGCCACAGCGAATCAATGTCCTCCATCTATCCCGGTTTTGTGCATCCTCTTCTCTCACACCAGATACCTTCATGTCCTCTTTGACCACATCCATAAACCTCCTCTTCGGTCTTCCTCTCGGTCTCCTGCCTGGCAGTTCAAAGCTCAGCATCCTTCTTCCGATATAGTCACTCTCTCTCCTCTGGACATGTCCAAACCATCTCAGTTTCGCCTCTCTGACTTTCTCTCCAAAGCCTCTAATATGAGTTATCCCTCTAATGGACTCATTCCTGATCCTATCCAACCTGGTCACTCCCAAAGAAAACGTCAACATCTTCAGCTCTGCTACCTCTAGCTCTGCTTCCTGTCTTTTCGTCAGTGGCACTGTCTCCAGTCCAAACATCATGGCTGGTCTCACCACAGTTTTATACACTTTTCCTTTCATCCTAGCTGAAACCCTCCTATCACACATCACACCTGACATTTTTCTCCAGCCGCTCCAGCCTGTCTAGACACGCTTCTTCACCTCTTTTCCACACTCTTCATTACTCTGGACAGTTGACCCCAAGTACTTAAAATCCTCCACCTTCTTTATCTCTTCTCCCTGTAGCATCACTCTTGCACTTGGATCCCTCTCATTCACACACATATATTCCGTCTTTCTGCGACTGATCTTCATTCCTCTCCTTTCCAGGGCATATCTTCACATTCTCTAGTTTCTCCGCAACCTGTTCCCTCTTCTCGCTACAGATCACAATGTCATCTGCAGACATTATGGTCCAAGGAGATTCTGGTCTAACATCGTCTGTCAGCCTGTCCATCACCATAGAAAAATAAGAAGGGGCTTAGAGCTGACCCCTGGTGGAGTCCCACCTCCACCTTGAATTCCTCAGTCACACCGACAGCACACCTCACAACTGTCTTACAGTCATGATACATGTCTTGCACCGCTCTGAAATACTTTTCTGTCACTCCAGACTTCCTCATGCAATACCACAGCTCTTCTCTGGGCACCCTGTCGTACGCTTTCTCCAGATCTACAAAGACACAATGCAATTCCTTCTGACCTTCTCTGTACTTCTCGATCAGCATTCTTAAAGCAAACATCATCTGTCATACTCATTTTTGGCATGAAGCCATGCTGCTGCTCACAAATGTTCACTTCTGCCCTTAGTCTCGCTTCAACTACTCTTTCCCAGAGTTTCATTGTATGGCTCATCAACTTTATTCCTCTGTAGTTAGTACAACTCTGTTAGAGGGACAACTCATATTAGAGGCTTTGGAGAGAAAGTCAGAGAGGCCAGACTGAGATGGTTTGGACATGTCCAGAGGAGAAAGAGTGACTATATCGGGAGAAGGATGCTGAACCTTGAACTGCCAGGCAGGAGACCGAGAGGCAGACCAAAGAGGAGGTCTATGGATGTGGTCAGAGAGGACATGAAGGTAGCTGGTGTGCGAGAAGAGGATTTAAAGAGTTTGATGGTTCTCTTTATTTGTAAGTAGGTTCGTTGTCAGATCTCCCAGGCAGGTGACGCGCAGAGCTTGATCGTGTCGTGGAGTCGAGCAAGTCGTGCCGTGATGTCCGTCCAACGCCCGGCTGATGCCGGGCGAGCCTGTGCGGGTCTTTGCAAGTCTCTTTGAGTCTGTGAGTCCGAGATGAGTCTGAGATGATTCTGCCCCGTGGTTCGCCCAATCTCTCTGTCCCGCGACAGCTCCTTTTATACCATTTTCAAGTGTGTGCTATGCGTCAGGGTGTGACGCACATCAAGGAGATCAAGGAATTGAAAGACATGAAAGGGTTGAAAGGCGCACTTCAAAATCATACACACGTGTCGCGCCACAGATTCACAAAACCGGGATAGATGGAGGACATTGATTCACTGTGGCGACCCCTGAGGGGAAAAGTCGAAAGGAAAAGAAGAAGAGTTAGTCCAACTCTGCACATCTCCTTTGTTCTTAAAAATGGGCACGAGTACACTTCTTCTACATTCTTCAGGCATCTGTTCACCATCTAAGATCTTGTTGAATAACCCAGTCAGGAACACCACCGCCACCTCTCCAAGACACTTCCATACCTCGATTGGTAAATCCCTTCATCCTCTTCAGCACCCTCCTCACTTCATCCTTGCTAATGTTTGCTACGTCTTGGTCCACAACAGTCACATCTTCTACTCTTTGTTCCTTCTCATTTTCCTCATTCATCAATTCTTCAAAGTACTCTTTCCATCTTGCCATCACACTACTGGCACCTGTTAATACATTGACATCTCTATCCTTAATCACCCGAACCTGCTGCAGGTCCTTACCATCTTTGTCTCTCTGTCTCGCCAGCCTGTAAAGATCAGTCTCGCCTTCCTTGCTGTCCAGCCGAGCATACACATCATCATAGGCCTCTTGTTTGGCCTTTGCCACCTTTACTTTAACCGTGCGCTGCATGTCCTTGTACTGATGTCTACTCTTGTCCGTCCTCTCAGTGTCCCACTTCTTCTTTGCTAACCTCTTTCTCTGTATACACTCCTGCACCTCCCGATCCCACCACCAAGTCTCCTTATCTACCTCTCTTGCACTTGATACACCAAGTACTTTCCGACCTGTGTCTCTGATTATATTCACTGTAGTTTGCCAGTCATCTGGAAAGACCTCTTTCCCGATCCAGTGCTGGTTTTACCTCCTTCCTAAATGTCATGCAACACTCTTCCTTTTTCAACTTCCACCATTTTGTCCTCACTTCAGCCTTTGGTTTCTTCATCTTTCTCACTGCCAGCGTCATCCTACACACCACCAACCTATGCTGTCTGGCTACACTCTCACCAACCACTACTTTGCAGTCACTGATTCCCTTTAGATGGCGCCGTTGACACAAAATGTAGTCTACCTGTGTACTTCTGTCTCCACTCTTATAGGTCACCCTATGTTCCTGTCTCTTCTGAAAGAAAGTATTCACAATAGCCATTTCCTTTCTCTTAGCAAAGTCAACCACCATCTGTCCTTCCGCGTTCCTCATCTGGAGTCCAAACCTGCCCATCACCTCCTCATCATCTTTGTTTCCTGCGCCAACATGTCCATTGAAGTCTCCACCAATTACAACACTCTCACCTCTCGGGATGTTCTCCGCCAGCTCACATCCTACTTGTGGGGCATACTCACAAACCACATTGAACATCACACCTTCAATTTCTAGCTTCATTCCATCTGATACTCTTTTTACTTCTAAGACATTCCTCACAAACTCCTCTTTTAAAATAACCCCAACTCCATTTCTCTTTCTGTCTTCACCATGATAGAACAACTTAAACCCTGACCCTAAGCTTCTAGCCTTGCTCCCTTTCCACCTGGTCTCCTGGACACACAGTATGTCTACCTTCCTTCTCTGCATCATGTCCACCCAGCTCTCTACCTTTACCTGTCATTGTTCTTACATTCAAAGTTCCTACTCTTAATTCTATACTCTTAGCGTTCCATTACTCTCTTTTCCTCCGGGCACACCTCCCTCGTCTCCTTCTTCGACCAACAGTAGTCAATTTTCCACTGGCACCCTGAAGGTCAACAGTACCAATGGCGGCCGTTGTTAACCCGGGCCTCGACCGATCCGGTATGAGATTCAGAGGTTTGATTCGCATATTTGTTTTGGCAATTTTTTTTACGTCGGATGCCCTTCCTGACACAACCCTCTGTATTTATCCGAGCTTGGGACCGGCACAATAAGACACTGGCTTGTGCCCCCTTGTGGCTACATTATATATGTGACATAAACAGTTAACATAAAGTAACCAAAGGATATAATGCAACATATAACATAAAACACACATATATATATATATATATATATATATATATATATATATTTTAACATATTTGACATCAAATCCACCCAGCCCCAGTTGTGTACACTGCAGTCACTTCAGCAGAAATATTTTCACCGGCATGAAGTAAACAAACATACTTCCACCTTCAGCTCAATTAGAGGAAATGTCAAGTTACAGACAGAAGAAGTATCAAGGATATCAAGATTTACAAATTTAATACATCTCAAATTCAGCAACATAATCCCCATTCAAATCAAACACATGATTTGGTTACTTACATGCCAGACGTTTGTTGGGTTTGGTTGACCCTGAAGATGACATTTTGCCAGGTTGTAGCGGCGGGTATGAATTTGTCAAGGCTGCAGGTCAGGGTGCTGGTGCACGTCGTAGCTGATCATCCAGTCATTGCATCCCTACACTTTAGCACCAGCCTATTCCAAGTAGTACATGTTTTTTTCCCCTGCTCTTCCTGACACTCTCTCCCCTTTACGATCTCCCCCTTTCTAGGTTCCCCTCACACTAGCACGCGCTTGCATCCTTATTGCCCCCCCCCCCCCCCCTGTCCTCGCTCTTTTTTACTCTCCTGTCCTGTACACTGTGCAGTTTCAAGACAGGGTGAGTGTTAGTAGACATTGTGGTCTGTACCAACTAGTAATAATGAGGGGGTCATAGAATCAGGAGCGTTTTTATGTAATGTTGAGGAACATACCAAAAACCAGCATAGCAATAGACCACTGTAATGACCCATATGATGACCAAATTAGATCTAGAAGATATCAAGACAACATCTTCATCCTAATTTAACGATGATGCTGTTTCACATTTTTCTCCTTTTTGTTTGTTGTTTGTTTGAGTGTTTAGAAATTGATCTTCCAGTTGTCTTCCACTATGTCCACATTTCAGGACCGATTTACGTTTGGCACTGAGCCAATGCTTTTCAATTTCATCTTGATTTTGTGTGTGTGTGTGTGTGTGTGTGTGTGACAATGTATGTGTAAGGGAGATTTTAGGTTGTGAGCCATGCCTGTGGCCCTTCCGGCCTACGGTTTGAATATGTGGGTTTTTCTCTGGGTTCTGCAGCGCATGGCAGTCTGATTGAACTCTCCAAATTGTCTTTGGGTGTGATTGTGAGCGTGAATGTTTGTTTGTGGCAATTTACATAAACAAATGCAAGTGTATATGAATCGGGAGATGTCTCATAATGCAACACAATAATGAGCCAAAACGCATTGCCAACATAACAAAAGCTGTCATCACGAGGGATAAATGGAAGGTCGAATACTGGCCTAATCAATCACTCGACCTCAACCTAATATAGCATGCATTTTATCTGCTGTAGAAGCGAGACACTCCAGAAAGATTTGTCAAAACTGACAAAGGCTACAGTAAAGGCCTAGAAAAATGCATTTAAAATGAAGACCGCAACAGTCTGTTGTGGTCAATAACAGGCAGTCATTGCAAGAAAGGGTTTGCCACCAATTATGAAATAAGATAAAATGCCTTTAATAGTCCCACAATGGGGAAAATTGGAATCTACACCAGCAAATTCAAGGGGGGGGGGGGGGTCGAAAAGAAAAAAAACAGTGTTGCAGGCACAAAAAATGATTCAGAAGAAATGTCATTCATTTCAATTTAATACGTCTGTGTAAGCACTCAGTCGTATATGAGTGGTCCATCGATGAAAAGGTTCCTTCAATCGTCATCTGTACTTCTCCGACACCTTCAAAGAAGTACAGATGACGGCTGAATAAACCTTTTCATCGACTTCAATTTAATCACACCTTTTGAATGCTTTTGCAAGCTTGAAATGAAATTTGAAATAATACAAAATCTAAGTTGGAACTCTGAATATTGTGACATTATGAAATACCAATCAATGGTCTGCAGTAGATGTATACAGTCCAGCAAAAGAACGATGGAAGTGAATCGACCTTTTGTAGCGGACCGAGTTTAAGTGCAAGCCAATATTGACATCTACTGGCTGAAGTTCGGTCTTACATTATAGCATCACTTCAAAAGTACATGGAACAACGAACACAAAGTAGACTCAAAAAATGGAATTCAAGTGAATTTTGATGTCACATTTAAAAAATGGAAAAGCTGGTAGAAACTGAAACCCCATATTTCTTCAGTGCAATGTATACTCCACAGATAGAGGCTTTGATTTCAGACGCTGAAATTCAAATTGTAATGAAAATATCCATTCCAAAGACTGTTTTATAACATTGCTGTGTGATGTGTGTGAATATGTATGTGTCTCATAGCTGACTTCCTCTCTGAAACAGTGTTGTCTCAGCTTTTCTCAGCGCCGCATCTGATGTGGCTTGTGAATCACTCACTGCGTGCATTCCATGGCACCTCTCACTCAATCGTGTGGGTAGTGAGCCAGGCATCTTGTGCCTTCTGCGAACATGAGATGCATGTTGCACGCATACCTGTTTGAGATGTCGTCAGGGACGTTTTTCAGGAATAGCCTAGCTCACGCAGTGAAAATTGTTTTGGTTTTTTTTTGTTTTTTTTTTTTCAGTCACATTCACAGTGGAAAAGCTATTTCGTTCACATTCTGAATTGAAGCCTTTTAAATTAGATCAGATCACAAAAACAAAGTGTAGGTAGAATGGATTCATATAAACTAATGAAATATAGAGGCAGCACTGTGTTCGACTGGTTAGCACGTCGACCTCACAGTGCAGAACTCGAGGGTTTGATCCCGGCCGGCCTTTACTGTGTGGACTTTGCATGTTCTCCTCGGGCCTGCGTGGGTTTTCTCTGGGTACTCCGGTTTCCTTCCACATTCAAAAACATGCATGGCAGGCTGATTGAACACTCGAAATTGTCCCTAGATGTGAGCGAGGATGGTTGTTTGCAGACAACCACATTTGCCCCTGATCCCCAGGTAAAATATACATAACCCAAAAAGTGGAATTGTGCAATTTTTAAATACTTGGATATTTGTGAAAAAATTGAGAAAAAAAATAAAATTGTAAACTATTTGAGCGTTTATCATGTTAAAATGTATTTTTTTTTTTCATTAACCCCATTGAGGTGTTGCCTTCCATTCAACCAACTCGGATTTATGACTGCTCATTATTCTCTTTCAGGACCAGTTCTGCCATATCCAAGAAAACAATTGGATACTCACAGAGAGTGCAGACTAAACAGCCAACAGGACACCTGAGAAGCAGCCTGTCAGGAAAGAGGTACAGTAAGCAAGCTCCCCGGAAACTTTATTCTTACTTTTTTTTGTTTGTGGGCAGTGTGCCAGCTGGAGGACATGGTCATGAAAGGGCCGTGGTATCCGCATGTGTAAAGGTGGTGTTTTCATAAGCATGATGTCTTATTTTTGGGTTATTTACCAAAACTTTCACCAAAATATCTCACATTTCATCAAAAATGTGATGACCAATATGCCTATGGTAAGATATGAATTATTCCTAAAGTTAAATGTGGAAATCTTGAAATAATATAATAAAGATCCTTTAATTATGTTAATCAAGGGAACACTTGGGCGGCCCGGTAGTTCAGTGGTTAGCACAACGGCTTCACAGTGCAGAGGTCGCCGGTTCGCGTCCCGGTCCGGCCTCCCTGTGTGGAGTTTGCATGTTCTCCCCGGACCCGCGTGGGTTTTCTCCAGGTCCTCCGGTTTCCTCCCACACTCCAAAAACATGCATGGCAGGCAGATTGACAACTCCAAATTGTCCCTAGGTGTGAGTGTGAGAGTGACTGTTGTTCGTCTTTGTGTGCCCTGCGATTGGCTGGCAACCAATTCAGGGTGTCCCCCGCCTCGTGCCCGAAGACAGCTGAGATAGGCTCCAGCACCCCCCGTGACCCTAATGAGGAATAAGCGGTACAGGAAAAAATGGACAAGGGATCACTTAGAATGTGATTTCTTTTTTTTTCCAATGAGCCCGTGCAAGGTCAGCTATATTGTCACCAGTTTAAAGTGTACATTTGGGTGATGATATTCTCTGTGAAGTCCTTGAAGGGATTCCATTTCAGCTAAGTAATGATCATAATGAAGTGAAATGCTGCTAAAGACACAAGTGAAGTGCTCTTATATAAGCTATAGAAGTCGTTTGATATCAGACTGAAATGTGGTCATACAACGGACAGAAAGGAATGTTTCAGTTGTGGAAATATGAATGTTTCACCTGTGTTGAGTGTTTCAGTTGTGTTTATAAGAGGTAACCCCTTCTGGACATACGTTTGTGACAGTCAAGTCATAGCACTTAAAACTTTATTAAAAATATCACAGTGTTATCTGGGGATATTCCGAAGTTCACCATGGCAACAGACATCCCAGTGCCACATGCGCCAACATACACACCTGCCTGACGGTGTTTCAGTGTGTACTTCAGACAGTATCTTCATGCTGTTTGATGAATGTGGGATGACGCACGGGCAACTGTGGTGATGCTTTTGTTCTGCAAAACAGCCCTAGCAAAGTGTTAATTAGACATTGTGCGATGGAGAAAATCGTCTGCCTTTGTGTGTTTATTCCAGCGCTGATAAGCACGCTCCTCTTCGTCAAGAGGCTTTGAGAAAAGTCTGTACATCGTTTGACCTTGCCTGTAGTTAGATGACAATATGTTCCTGTACTCTGTGTCTGACATGTCTGGTAAGCTGTAAATGAGCACTGGGCCTACTGCGAGAGGCAGTTTTACATGATGTGCATTTGTCGTGTCAGTTTTGCAGGGGGTGGGAGGCGTCGGGTCGTGCCTCTAAATTTGTTCCAGTGACTCATGTACGAAGAACAGGCTGCTTGAAATGAGGGATGAGGATCACTTCGACTCATCATCAGAGTGAATTTCAGTTTTTGTGTTGAAATCGATCAACTCAATACACAAAAAAAACAACAACAAAAGGCTCAATGCAGTGCACAATGCATTTCTGTACCACTGGGTAACAAATGTTTTACGACTTAATTATTTCACATTTTAAACGAAGATGTTTGTATTGACATTCACATACACAAGTTTGTAAAAAATGGCAATTTTCTTTTTAGTGTTTGGTCTACATTATAGCAGAAAATAATGAAATTAACTCATTCACTGCCATTCCCAAATTTATTCGGGAATTGAAAATATGACATAGAGCGCCATTCCTGATTTTGTTCAGGTTTTGGTTTTTCTTGCGAGAGGTGCCCTGGTCTGACCTCTGGCAATGTTTTTTTTTTCCCTTCCACGAGGGGGCCGCATTTGCCTTTTGTACAGCCACCCCCAATTGCACCTCATCGTACTCCAGATCTATATAATTTAGATCTATAAAAGGAGGGGGTTTTAGTGATGATCAGGGCTGAGGAAATTTGGACTAGTTGGAGTTTATGGAGAAATTTTTGATTGACCCCGAAAAGAAGTGAATTACAATAATCGATACGGGAGGTGACGAGACTGAGGATGAGGATAGCACTTTACTGGAGAGGTCGAGTCGGTGTCATCCGCGAAGCAGCGAAAGTGAATGCCAAAATTGCGGAAGATATCACCAAGGGGAAGAAGGTATGTAATAAAGAGAGGGGCCCAGGAACAGACCCTTGGGGCACACCAGAAGACACGGGAGAGGACCGTGAAGTGAATGAGTTAATTTGGATAAACTGTGAGCGGCCAGTGAGGTAAGAGTGAAACCAGCTAAGTGGGGTGTGTGTGACGCCTAGAGTGGAAAGTCGGTTGAGAAGGATGGGGTGAGAAATGGTGTCAAAGGCTGCAGATAGATCGAGATGGATGAGAATAGAGAGGGAACCGCTATCTGCTATTATGAGAAGATCATTAGTGATTTTTATGAGGGCTGATTCAGTGCTGTGGCGTGGACGGAAACCAGACTGGAATTGTTCGGAGAGGTTATTGTGAGTGAGGTGAAAGTGGAGCTGAGCGGCAACAGTTTTTTCGAGAATTTTAGCGATAAATGGAAGATGAGAAATTGGATAGGTTATTGAAATCGTTGGGATCTGAGCCAAGTTTTTTTTTTCAGAATTGGCGTTACAGCTGTTGCGGCTCAATATTGATCAATATATATGGCGCATCGGATTATAAGGCGCATGTTCAGCTTTTGAAAAAAATTGAAGGCTTTTAGGTGCGCCTTATCGTGCAGATAATACGGTAACTCATTTTTCCGATGAAAGAAGAGAGTCAAACGTTTCTTACGCTGCATTGAATGTATATGCAGTCCTAAAAATAAATATTCTGTGGGTTCTGAAATTTGGGTGAAATTACAATACATCCTAATTTATATATCACTATCAAAACAGCTGCAGATGGAACGAAGCACTTCACAAAATAGTCAACATAAAGCAAAATAATAAACACAATAGTAACATAAAAACATGGACAGTTGTGTAATCTTAACAACTTCCCCAATATTCTCTTTGATGTTTAAGTTCAAGACAAAAAAAAATGTGACACAACGCAAAGGACACAGAGAGTCATTCAATCTCAAGCACAAAATGACAAAAACCCTTGCACTGGATTGGACACATTTTTGCATGTCTGGCAGTGAATGAGTTCAGTAAGTAAATATAGTTTTTTTTGTAACTTTGATAGTTGTATGATTAATTTTGTCTGCAGTGCATAATTTCCAGTCAGTTACACACACAAGTATGAATACCTCTCTTAAAATGGAGGGATAGAATGCTTGATACAGCCCTTACAATGGTTATATAAGTGTCCATATTGTGCTAATCACGTCCCAAAGTTTATTTGTGTGTGAGTATACCAGTTAAATGAACCGTTTTCAAAGCTAGAAATGATTTGTTGAATTGTGACAAGATGTATTTTTTTAAGAAGTCAAATCTTCTCCAGGGACGTTCTGTGTTTAAAATGTTTGAAAAGCAGCGGTGTTGACGTGTTTCTCATGGTGGAGACGATGCGTGCATATGTACGATAATGTGAATGCACGTATGAGTGACTGAGTCACGCACCACTCACTATAGAGCCTCCTGGGCTTCCATTTCTGATGCCCATCTCTCACAGCGCTACTGCGCTCTGAACTCGGTGAACCTTCTGCTGTTTACACTCTACCCCTCCTCTATCCCTCCCTCACTCTCTATTTCTCATACACTCGCTCTTTTTTGTGCTTGTCTGTTCTCTGCAGCTTCTTCTTTCATGCATCTCCATCCTACTCCCTGCTGTATGACATTCATTCTCATGCACTCACGCTCTCTGGTGTTCTACCCCTCCCCCCACGCCTCCACCCCACCCCACACACACTACTCTCCCCCATGGCCCATCACTCTTTAAAACTATGCCGCTATGTCGCTACCTCTGCAGTTCAGGACCTGTTCTGACAAACACAGTTTTTAACGCTAACGTTTCAGACATTCAGGAACGTTCTCTGTGTTGGGCCTGTCTGGTGTAACTATTTGATGAGGGCAACAGAAGAAACAAGGGGGTGGTTGGCAGGAGAGAGAAAAGAAAGGAGACGGTGGCGCTTTTCAGACCTGCGATCCAGTCGCCGTCCTCACTTTGCATTCCCCGAATCCTCACAAGCATTCTTGCCAGGTCTTTCCAAATACAGTACTCACACACGGACGCACACGGACTCACACGCGCGCACGTTGCCGTTCCATCAGGCGGTGAAAAGTTGAACAGCTTTTGTGTCATCAGCACTCTGTTGCCCACGCCGAGGCCCTTCTGTTAGAAACAACATTGTCCAAAGGCAGACTGGTAAGAATGTGTCTCTTTTATCTGTTCGTGTGCATGTCTGTGTCAGCGAAATCTCAATGTTTTCATGAATCGAGACGCGCGTGCGTACGTCCTAGCGTGCGTTTGAGGCTGGCATAGTAAATGTAAATGAAGATGACAGTCGTGTCAGCTTTGTGCTTCCAGGAATTGTGACACATGTGATGATGTAACCTTACAGCCCCTCCCCGAAAACATAAACGTCATCCTTTGAGTTTAGAACTGCTTGCCTTGCACTTCACAGGCAGGGCACATTGTAGGACTGCAACACGCTATTAATAATCTTGACCAAGTGTCAGTGGAATCTGAGCGTGCATTCAATGAAGTGCATTGAGCAAAGGTCATGTGCATCGTGTGGCATGCCAATCAAAAAGTGCTTTTCACCATAATCAAGAGTTTGCCTTTGTGTGTGTGGATTTGAGAGGTAAACAAGGCACAAAATATGCAATCTTGTGTACGTAAATGTAGGCTGGTGCACTCACAAGAGGTCATTGGGCTTGTCTTCATGTAATGACATGGGCCCTATTTTGATGAAGAGGTATGGCATAGAGTGCAAGTCGAACAGTGATGATGGATGGAGTTGTCTCTCTTTTGGTATTTTCGCAAAGAGGTACACTTAGGAAAGGGTGTTGGCGCCATTGTGGGGGTGCAAACAGTCAACTCGATGTGTGCCCAATTGAATCAACTCTCTTTATTTCTGTTAACTTAATTAGGAAATAATTGTTAATATTATGTTTAGAGGTCAATTTAACCCGTTTCCTTTTTTTGTGTTGACGAAAGCACTGGGCATCCTTTCCTTTTCCTTTCTTCAAAACAGTTCTAAAATAACCCAATAGGATAGAACAATTGTTGTCTCTCTTTTCAAGTACATGTTTATAACATTTCAGAAATAGTTGTGACTGATCTCACCTATGATTTGACTGTTTTGAGTGGATTTTTACATACGGGTGAAAATGACCCATTACATCATCTGCGTCAGAGGGGCATGCAGATGTATGTGATTGAAAACTCCGCCAGAACATCCAGATTATCTGAAGGCAGTTTGCCAAATTTTCCAACATGGTGAATTTAACTTGCCCGCAGCAGGAGAATGAAGATGCACTCGTTTGCCTGCCTTCAAAAATAGGCACCCATATGTCGCCCGATCTTGTTCCTGTTCCTCAATCATCAAAGATTTTCTGTGCTTGTAGAATGCTAATGAATCAATTTGTTTCCATGTTGTCATTCCACCTCTTAATAGCACTTGATGGCATGGTTTCTTTTCCAGGTGGTTCTCATCCAAAGTATCAGGCCTGCTTACGAATAATGCAGATAACACGATTCGCTGCTAATCGGGGATCAAACCAGCGGAGAGGAAAAAGTGCCTTCACTCTTTGCCTCATTTATAATTCACTGAAAGCAAATGAAGTTGGTACACTGGGAGCAATCAAATATAGATGAGAGAAGGTGTGTGTGCTGAGCAAAAGAGACATGAAGGCAAAAAAGAGAAACTCACCTTACATGCAGCAGACCTTTAGCATGTCAGTGAACGTTACAGTGACCTTCTGCGACATACGTGAACACGACACTCATTTGGCTTGCCCTGTTCGCCATGGTTCTAAACAGAGCATTTTTTTGAGAATAGTAAATTTATATATATATACCGGCCCGGTAGTCGAGTGGTTAGCACCGGCTTCACAGTGCAGAGGTCGCCAGTTCGCGTCCCGGTCCGGCCTCCCTGTGTGGAGTTTGCATGTTCTCCCCGGACCCGCGTGGGTTTTCTCCGGGTCCTCCGGTTTCCTCCCACACTCCAAAAACATGCATGGCAGGCAGATTGACCACTCCGAATTGTCCCTAGGTGTGAGTGTTAGAGTGACTGTTGTATGTCTTTGTGTGCCCTGCGATTGGCTGGCAACCAATTCAGGGTGTACCCCGCCTCGTGCCCGAAGACAGCTGAGATAGGCTCCAGCAACCCCTGCGACCCTAATGAGGAATAAGCGGTACGGAAGATGATATATATATATATATATTGTGATGTCACGAGAGGCTGTGTCCTGGAGGGCAAATACATCCCCCTAAGATGGCTCCACCCAGAGAGAGTCTTGGCCCCAATGTGGCAGCAATTAAACCCACACACCTGCAGCTGATCAGGGCTTGATTGGAAAGCAGGGCTCTTAAGGCAGAGAGCCTCTGAGTGTGCAGCTTGGGGAAAGACATGCTCGATTGCTGTGCTCTGTGGAGAAGTTGATTGCTGCGTTGAACTCATTGCCAGTTGGGACCACACGACTAGACACTGGATTTGAACCTAGCTAAGGTGGCTAGGCTACATGACGAGGACGTCAAGAGGGGTGAGGCCTAGACTCTTGTAAAGAACTCCGTCTTCAGTTTTACCTCAGAAGAGACTTTATTTGGATTTAAGTAGCAGAAGAGACTTTATTTGGATTTAAGAATCAGAAGAGACTTTATTTTGACAAGTATTGGAAGAGACACTATTCGAACCTTTGTTGCTTGTTAATTCCTCCTGGAACCCTTGATTAAAACCTTTTGTTTGTATCCAAACCTGTCGTCCATTGCACTTCTTGTCCCGTCCCGCTGAGAGCAAGCCTCTCATGATATCACAATATATATATATATATATATATATATATATAATTTTGATTGTGGGAATGCTTATTTAAAACATTGTGCGACATTATCAGCCACTTCTTAAGAATTCCATATTAATAAAAGGTAATTGCTGTGTTGTGTTTTTCAGATTGTTTTTTCTTTATCTCAATCACAATTGAACATACATGGTGTGAGAGTGACTGTTGTTTGTCCTTGTGTGCCCTGTGATTGGCTCGCAACCAATTCAGGGTGTCCCCCGCCGAAGACAGCTGGGATTGGCTCCAGCACCCCACGCGACCCCAATGAGGAATAAGCCGTACGGAAAATGGATGGATGACAATTGAACATTTAAACAACAATGCTTGTTTCTTTCATGTACATCACAGGTGTCAAAGTCAAGGCCCGCGGGCCAAATCCGGCCCGCCACATCATTTTTTTCGGCCCGCGAAAGCAAATCAAACTTGTTAAATTCCATGATGATTGCTAAAATCTGAGCCAAAATTTCATATTTTTGGATGTCAACCACAATAAAAGTCATTATTCTTGACTTCAGATTTGAAAACGAGTTATTCATTAATTTGCTGTGTGCTCTATATGTAATATTTGAAGGGATTTAAACATTCTAATGGGTTCCCCAAATTCATAACGGCCCTCGAGAGGAAACCATAACTACAATGTGGCCCACGGCAAAAAATGACTTTGAGACCCCTGATGTACATCATTAGTCTAGCACCTAGCCTATGACGGAACTAGCATGAAGAGTAAGACTCAAACAATGTTTTCCATCTCATTCTCCATCTCGGGGACTTTCCTGCACCACCACAATGGTATTTCAACTTGTTCAAGCCCAGGGTCTGATATAGTCAGTTTCTGAATATTGTAACCTTCAGCATATTTGTTTCCATCTCTTCACACCTGTTTTTTTTTAATGTCAGATATTGGAAACAACTCTTTCTGGGCCATCTGTATTACATGTTTTCGTGTTTACCCATGCATGCGTCCATGCGTGCAGGCGTGTGTGGGCAGAGAGGCTGTTTGATGTGAGTCAGATCTAAACCCAGGCTGGTTTCTCTCACATGTGTGGGACGTATCCAGATGGCTCAGCAGGACAGCACAAATGTCACTCTGATAATGAGACGACAGAAAATGCAGGTAGTTTGGGCTACATTTTGTGCTTATAGAGTTTGGAAATACATGTGCACGCAGGCACACAAAAACACAGACATGTTTGAACAAAAAAACTCCTCCATATCACATCAACGTCCCTGATTCAACGGCACATGTCCTGCATCCATCACTGAATGATTTTGTGACTGGGATGCAATCCTTGTTCAGGTTATTTGTGGTGTTATCTACTTTGTGTTAAGCAATCGGTTCCGTCGCCCCTTTGTGCCTTGTCCAGGTTTTCTTTCTTTCTCGTCTTTTTGCTCAAATTTAGTTCCCTGATTTGTGTCAGCCATTTTCATCCCACTGTTGCTGTCACATTGTTGGGTGTTTTTGACATGTTTATTTATTTATTTATTTATTTATTTATTTATTTTGTTGTGTCAACGTCATGTCGCGTGGTGGTGTCGCACCTCAAAAAGCAGACAGAAGGAAGGAACAAGGTGAAATTAGCAAACTGTATTAACAAAACACTGGGAAAACTACAGTAAATCCTGAACAAACATAATCCTGGAAACCAAAAGGATCCAACGTAGCAAACAAAAACCATGGCTGAAGAATAAAAAACTAACAGAAACAACAACAGAAAACCAAAGTCCTTTTAAACAGACATGACTGTCACAATGACCAACAGGTGTGCAGCTGCAGGTGAAGCCCTACAGTGCCTCCTGTTGGTCACAAACAGAACCATGACAATCACATTATGTTGCTTAGTTTTACTGTCGTTTTTTTTTTTTTTTTTTTTTTTTTTTTGTTACCTTGGATAATTGGGTATTTTTAGGACTTTGTTTGTGGTTTGGGTTTAGTTTTTCTCTGCAAGTTTTTTTATTGTTTGTTAAAAACAGTTTGTACAGTACTGCTCATTCCTGTGAGTGCAATTTTCTTTTTGCTCTTGGAGCACTTATGCATATTGCATATTGTTTTCACTTTGCCAGCTGTAGGAGCCGTGATTGCATGAAAATAGCAGGTTGTACTCTTGCTGCGAATTGAACAAGCGATTTAAAGAATGGACTGAAAAATTATACCTCTGACCAGCACTAGACCAATGTTCTCAATATGCCAGGAACCTGTAGATGTGCTTTAGATTTACAATTTGAAACACTGGTTGGAGGAAAAGTCAAAAGTCAAAGTGAGCTCCTGTTTTTTGTTCTGTCATCTTTTTTTCTTCTGGGGTGATTCTGACACACCCAACTCGTGTGTACACAAGATGCGAGACTCGGTGAAGTCTAAGCCTGCCTGGAATTTCTGGATCATGGAGTTTCTATGAGACGTGAGTTGCGGAATTCCATTCATTCATTCGTTTTCTGAATCGCTTCATCCTGACTATGGTGGGGAGTGCTGGAGCCTATCCCAGCTGTTTTAGGGCAGTAGGCACAGGACACCCTGAACCGATTGACAGTCAATCGCAGCGCACACGGGAAGGAACAACCACCTACGCTCCCTACCAATTGCACTCACAACCAAGAACAATTTGTAGTTTTCAATGAGCCTGTCATACATCTTTCTAGAATGTGAGAAGAAACTGGAGGACCCGGAGAAACCCCACGCAGGCCTGATGAGAACATCCAAATACCACACAGGGAGGCGGGAGATTGAATTGAACCCGGTACCTCTGCACTGTGAAGTCGATATCAGAATCAGAATCAGAATCAGAATACCTTTATTCGTCCCGCAATGGGGAAATTTGCAGTCCACAGCAGCAATTGAAGAGGGATGGGGTTGGGGTGGGAGTGAAAGGATAGAAAACAAGATATTCTAAGCATCAAAAGAAAAGATGCCCATCTCCTCTCCGTAGGTTTATGGAACGAGATTAGGCAAAACAAAAACGGAAAAGTAAAGAAGTGAAAAAGTAGACAAGAAAGGGAAAGAGCTGCTGTGGAGGCAGCCACACAGGGGGGCGCCATCTTCAAGAAGCTAACCACGACCGCACTGCCCCGCAGAGATCCATTTGATATTAAAATGAACTCGTGTCGCAGGTCCCAAAGTTATTCTGAGTCTCGTCAGCGAGGTGTGAGCAGCTCATTAAACAGCCGAATTTGAAGGAGCATATGGATTTGCACTCTGTATTTCATAAATACAGTAAAGTCTCGTTATATCGATATCGGATATATCGATAGTCCCGGTTATATCGATACTATTTCTATGCACGCACGGAGAAAATTACATGCAAACAGGGTCGGATATATCGATAGTCCCGGTTATATCGATATTTTTTCGGACTCCCTTGAATATCGATATAACGAGACTTTACTGTACAATGAAATCATTTTGTCCAAAAGTATTTTCATACGAAAAGCAAGTGTGCCAGCCACAGCCACGCACGTGGATGAGTCACGTCTAAAAATTCCATAAGTCACTTCGATCGAATACAAACAAATGATTCAAAACCAAAATCACCATCGCTATCATATTTATGACAGCAGTTGGTATGAGTGGTGCGGCCTCTGGACGATAGAAGACAAAAGATGTAAAAATGTTTGCGCTTCACCAGATTTCAGAATTGCTTCACCCACAGTGTGTAAGTGACACACTCAAGTCAATGGGAGGAGTGGTGCAGCCAAAAATATCCGTAACTCACTCAAGCGGATGGGAAAGTTGGGTGGATTTGAGTATTGCGAAAGTAGCGAAACATCAATATGATGACAGGCTGTTGCAGCTTTTTCAATTTTTTTTGCAAATAATCTTTTTTTGTTTCTCTACTCTCATGTCTGCCTGGTTTTCGGGAGAAATGCAAATTGCATGTTTGTCTGTGTTGCTTGAACAATAATTTCTGTGCAGACATTTTGACCTTATAAGCAATTGCAAATTTTGTGCAAAACTGCAAAATATGGACCGATTATAAAGTCTGTTTAGGATCATATTCCCCCGTTGGCGCAAAAGCCGACTCCTCGCATGTCTTTCCACCTCACTTTTAAGGCGCCATGGGTCTCGCATGTGGTGTATGGGGTGTATGGGAGAGGTAGTACCCTTGAGGGAGATACGGTCGCAGCTGTATTGCTGATGCTTTATAGCTGGTTGATCCCTAACTGGTCCTCACCATCACCCAGCTCTTGTCTATGTTCTCCAAGTAGCAGAGGTTCTGCGGCCACACCACGGCAAACTGCTTCGACCGGCAGGCTAAACTAGACAAGGGTAACCAGGGGGGCTCCGGAACCCCTGGTGAAGAGCTTGGAGAGGAGATAGGCACCACCAAGTTTAATTGCCTACTGAAATGTCATGATGTACAAACAGTCAGGATCACTCATGCCGGATCGGTCGAGGCCCGGAAAAACAACGACCGCGCTACCCACGGATTTGCCCCAGGGTGGGGACGACAAGTATGCTCCTGGGACAAGAACACCATCAAATCACAGCCTCCCAAGGAGTGATACCATTATTGGTAATGCAGCTGTGGCGAGGCAACCACAGACGAAGGCCACAAGATATGGTATAGTGGAGAAGAACCTAGACACCAACATGGAGTTGGCTTTATTGTCAACAAGAGCAAAATCAACTCAGTCATCAACTGCACGCCTATATCCAGCAGGCTCATCAGCATCCGGATTGCTGCGCGGCCCATGAATATCACCATCATCCAAGTGTATGCCCCAACGACGGACTATGATGATGATGCAGTAGAAACATTCTACGAGGAGTTAGAAAATTCCATTAAGGCAACACCCAAGAAGGACTTTCTCATTGTCCAGGGAGACTGGAATGCCAAAATAGGCACAGATGCGTATGAGCACTGGGAAGGGACAGCAGGGCGTTTTGGGATAGGAGAAACAAATGATAGAGGCTTAAGACTTCTGGAATTTGCAAGGAGCCATAAGCTCACCGCAGCCAACACACTGTTTCCACATAAAACCTCTCGCAGAACGACATGGCATTCACCAAATGGTGCCATACACAATCAAATTGACTATATCTTGACCCCTCAAAGATTCAAGTCAAGCATAAACAAAGCCCAAACCAGGACGTTTCCTGGCGCAGACGTGGGAAGCGACCACGATATGGTGCTGATGACACTCAAACTCAAACTCAAAAGCCCAAAGCAAGATGGTTCACCACGAATCAGGTTTAACTTAGAAAAACTAAAAGACCCACAAGTTGCAGAAATATTTGAGGAAAGCATAGAGGAAAATTTGCCACCCTTAACCTTCTACAAGACATCGACTCACTGACAGACGCTATGGAGAGCACATTTGTGGAAACAGCGACTGAAGTATTAGGGAAGTATAGGAAGAAGAAGAAACCGTGGGTCACAGGTGACATCCTTGATCTGTGTGACCACAGAAGGACACTAAAAAGGACCAAGAAGGATGACCCAGAGGCTGCGAAACAGCACACTATGGTGAACAAATATATTAGGAAGAGGATGAGGGAAACAAAGGAGAAGTGGATCACAGAGCAGTGTGAAAAAATAGACACAAGTATACGACAGGGCAACAGTAAAGCAGCATACGCCACATTGAAGGCTTTGACAAAGATGCAGCAACATACTGCAACAATAATAGAAGATGGGGACGGTGCTCTGCTAACCGAAAAGACAGCAGTAATCAGAAGATGGACAGAGTACTGCCAGGAACTCTACAACCTCAAAATAAAACCCAGCCAGAACGTAACCACTGACGCCGCAAAGGTCATCAGCGAAGATGACGACGTGCCGATACTCCAGGCCGAAGTGGAGGAGGCAGTAAGGAACCTGAAGATCGGCAAGTCACCTGGCATCGACAACATCCCGGCTGAACTGTGGAAACATGTAGGACACGAGACAATTAAAGCACTCACACACATCTGTCAGAATATTTGGAGAACCAAGCAATGGCCCCAAAATGGACACAATCTCTGGTTATCCCTATCCCTAAGAAGGGGAACTCAAGGCAGTGTCAGAATTACAGGACCATCAGCCTGATCTGCCACGCAAGCAAAGTGCTGCTAAGGATCATCCTGAACAGACTAAAGAGTAGGGCAGAGGAAATTATCGCAGATGAGCAAGCAGGATTCCGACCAAAAAGGAGTACCACAGAGCAGATTTTTAACATCAGATTACTTATCGAGAAACACCTCCAGCATCAACATGACCTGTTCCACAACTTCATCGACTTTAAGAAAGCCTTTGACAGGGTGTGCCATGAGGGGATGTGGCAGGTGCTCCGAAACTACAACTTCAACAAGAATCTCATCCAGGTCATTCAGTCACTCTACATCAACTCAAGCAGTGCAGTTCTCATGAACAACACCATGGGGGAACTTTTCAAAACATCTATCGGTGTCCGACAAGGCTGTCTTCTGTCCCCCGTCCTATTCAACATCTTTCTGGAAAACATCATGGATGAGGCCCTGGAAGAGTTTCACACCTCCATATCCATCGGAGGAAGACCCATCTGTAACCTCCGGTTCGCTGATGACATAGATCTGATGGGAAAAAGCGAAGCCGAACTCCAGGAGCTTACCACCAGACTGGAAAAGGTAGCGAGGGGTTACGGTATGCAAATAAGCGCAGAGAAAAGCAAGATACTGGTCAATAGCTAAAATAAAACAACACCACCAAAAATCACAATGAACGGGCAAACCTTAGAAGTGGTGAAGGATTTCAAATACCTTGGGTCCTTTGTGAGTGAGTATGGCAGCTCCACAAAGGAGATTAAATCACGAATTGCAATAGCAACATCAGCCATGACAAGACTGGCCAGAATTTGGAGGAGCAATACCATCGGCTTTGCAGTGAAGGTCAGGCTGTACAAGTCTCTAGTACTCTCCACCTTGTTATACGGCTGTGAGAGCTGGACACTTACAGCAGACACAGAGCGCAGGATCAAGGCGTTTGAGCATAAGAGCTACAGAAGGATGCTCAATATATCTTACAGGGAACACCAGACAAATGACTACGTCAGACAGCTACTCACCACCCTTTCTGGAGAACAAGAGCCTGTACTCTCAATGGTGAAACGTCGTAAAATGGCCTGGTTTGGCGTGAACTGAAGAGGAGGAAACGAGGATGTCGGGCCGGGAAAGATCGCCGCAAAAGAACGAGGAAATACCGACACGTTCTCACGTCCGTCATCATGGGGAATGTGAGATCGCTCCCAAATAAAATGGACGAGCTGGCGGCGCTAACGCGACATCAGAGGGAGTACCGGGAAGCCAGCTTGCTACTCGTCACGGAGACATGGCTTTCGGCAATCACTCCGGACGCCCACGCAGAGTTGGAGGGCTTCCAACTCGTACGAGCGGACAGAAATGAAGGCAGCGGTAAGCAGAAAGGAGGGGGGATTGCTGTATTTGTGAATGACAAATGGTGCAACCCTGGGCACATCACGGTGAAGGAAAAACTTTGCACTCGCGACATCGAGCTGCTAGCCGTTAGCCTCCGGCCGCATTACCTGCCACGGGAATTCTCACACGTCATAGCCGTGACGACGTACATTCCCCCTACGGCAAATGGCGGCGCTGCCTCCGATGCCCTCATATCTGTTGTAAACAAGCTGCAAACCCAGTCCCCCAACGCCTTGTTTATCATCTCAGGGGACTTCAATCACATTTCCCTGAAATTCTCCCTCCCAACATTCACACAGTATGTAACTTGTGCCATCAGAGACAATAACATATTGGACCTATTTTATTCAAACGCCAAGGATGCATACAAACCCTCCCCCCTCCTCCCTCTCGGAAGAGCAGACCACAATATGGTTTATCTCCAGCCTGTGTACAAACCACTTGTGCAGAGGCAACCAGCTGTGACCCGCACGATCAAAAGATGGTCCACAGAAGCTGAAGAAGCTCTGCGGGACTGTTTTGATTCAACCAGGTGGGAGCTCTTTACTGAGATTCATGGGGAAGACATTGACTCACTCACCAACACCATCACAGACTACATTAACTTTTGTGAACAAAACACCGTACCCACCAGGACTGTGCGGTGTTTTGCCAACAACAAACCATGGATTAATCCCGACATAAAAGTCCTCCTGAAGGAGAAGAAAAGGGCTTTTGTGTCGGGCAACAGAGAGGAACTGAAGGCCGTGCAGATCCAACTGAGGAGGAAGATCAGAGAGGGGAAGAAGGCCTACAGGATGAAAATGGAGGAGCAGCTGCAAGCCAGCAATGTCGCTGGTGTCTGGAAGGGCCTGAAAAACATCTCAGGCCACAAAAGCCCAGTGACATTGAACGAAAAAGACAAGGACTGGGCAGATGAACTCAACCGCTTTTTCAATCGGTTTGACAAGACGCCAGCCGCCCCCGGCCCACCGTCAACTTCACCTGTAGCTGCACCTGCACCAACTCTCACTGTGGCCTTACCCTCCCTGCCCCCTCTCACGACCAGCTTTCCACAACCAACATCTGCCCTCCCAACCGTTGCCACACCCTCAGCCGCCACTCTGCCTCCTGGTTCCTGCCTGTCTGTCACAACTGCGCAGGTGAGGAACCAACTGAGGAGGATGCAGGTGAGGAAGGCAGCAGGTCCGGATGACATCAGTTCCCGACTCCTCAAGACCTGCTCCGACCAGCTGTGTGTCATTGTCCAGCACTTGTTCAACCTGAGCCTGAAGCTGGGCAGAGTTCCACTGCTGTGGAAAACGTCATGCCTGGTCCCAGTGCCCAAGATTGCCAACCCCAAAGAGCTCAACAGCTACAGACCGGTGGCGCTGACGTCTCACCTGATGAAGACGCTGGAGAGACTCGTCCTCGCCCACCTGCGACCGCTGGCAAGCTCATCGCTGGACCCGCTGCAGTTTGCCTACCAGCCCAGCATCGGTGTGGAGGATGCCATCATCTACCTCCTCCATACGGCGTTGCTGCACCTGGAGAATGCTGGGAGCACGGTGAGGATCACATTCTTCGATTTCTCCAGTGCCTTCAACACCATCCAGCCAAGTCTACTGGGGGACAAGCTGCAGCATGCCGGAGTCGACCATCACCTCACATCCTGGATTACAGATTACCTCACAAACAGGCCACAGTACGTGAGAGTAAAGAACTGTGAGTCGGGCAGGCTTCTCTGCAGCACCGGAGCGCCGCAGGGAACAGTCCTGGCTCCATTCCTCTTCACCCTCTACACCTCGGACTTCAACTACAACACCCCAACCTGCCACCTTCAGAAGTTCTCTGACGACTCAGCTATTGTCGGCCTCATTACAGAGGGAGACGATAGGGAGTACAGGGGACTGACAAAGGACTTTGTGGACTGGTGCCAGCAGAATCACCTCCAGATCAACACCGGCAAAACCAAGGAGCTGGTGGTGGATTTCTGCAGGAAACAATCGTCACCTGCACCATTGAACATCCAGGGTTCGGACATTGAGAGGGTGACCTCCTACAAGTACCTGGGTGTTACTCTCAACAATAAACTGGACTGGACAACAAACACGGATGCCCTAATCAAAAAGGGACAGAGTCGCCTCTTCCTCCTCAGGAAACTGAGGTCTTTTGGAGTTCAGGGGTCACTCCTAAAGACTTTCTATGACTCTGTGGTGGCATCAGCCATCCACTATGGCATTGTCTGCTGGTCAGGCAGCATCACCACCCAGGACAGAAAAAGACTGGAGCGCTTTGTCAAGCGGGCCAGTTCTGTCGTGGGCTGCTCGCTGGACTCTCTAGAGGAGGTGGGCAACAGACGGACGCTAGCTAAACTAAAAGCTATGACGGACAGCCCCTCCCACCCCCTCCTGCCCATCCTGACAGCTCTGGGTAGCTCCTTTAGCCAGAGACTATTACACCCGCGCTGCAAGAAGGAGAGGTACCGCCGCTCGTTCCTACCGACTGCTGTCAGGCTTCACAATTCCCAATGATCACATGTGAAAAAAAAACAAAAAAAACTGGACACTTGTAAATATGGGTTGTTGCAATATATCTAAATGCATTTCTTGATTCTGCACTATGTACAGTCTTGTTTATAGAACGGTTTTTGCACATCTACATTTGCACAGTATACAGGTGACATTTTTATTTTGTTATGCTTAGAATATCTTGTTTTCTATCCTTTCACTCCCACCCCAACCCCATCCCTCTTCAATTGCTGCTGTGGACTGCAAATTTCCCCATTGCGGGACGAATAAAGGTATTCTGATTCTGATTCTGATTCTGATTAAGGATTTCAATACAGCACCACCATTAGCGAAATCTTTATCGGTCACACTGTTGGTCATGTGACCAGCTTTCGTGTCTTGCACTGTGTAGCAGAGCTGCAATAGCATCTGAAACATACTGTAGTCTTCTTATACAGTATCCTGTTGTTCAACACCAATTTCAACCATGGGGAAACGTAAGAATTGTGACATCGGAACGAAGTACAAGGCAATACTGGCTGTCGAGGAGAATCCTACAAGAAGCAAATCCTCCATTGCGAAAGAGTTTGACGTGCCACAGAATACTTTATCAACGTAAGTAATGTAAACGTTGCAGTTTTTGTTTTCCATACATGTATTTAATTGTGTTGTATTCAGATATCTTTATCGCTTGCAATGATCACTCTTTTTCATACAGTATTTACATGCTGGTGTTCGTGGTTTCTCTCGTGTGTATAGAAGAATGTCGAGTGCTACTCAGAGTCACGATTGCAAGAGTGCGTTATGAAAATAATAAATGACTTTTTTATTTAATGCATACGTTTATTTTTCACTTCACTACAGTACAAAAGCATGCTAGATACGCAATCCATGAACTCAAGGAGAAAATTACATGCCATATCAAAGATCCCCCATTTATTGCCCCATTTTAATGCAGTGCGATAGTCCGGTTATATCGATATTTTTTCCGTCTCCGGAGAACATCAATATAACGAGACATTACTGTAGTTAATTTGCAACTTCAAAATGAGGGAATCCCCTGGAATCGTATCCAAACTAACAACATAAAAGAGCCTTTTATTGCCCACTTTTAATGCAGTTCGGCGCAGGACCGGATATATCGATAGTCCGGTTATATCTATATTTTTTTCCGACTCCCGAGAATATCGATATAACGAGACTTTACTGTATATCCCATTCCATCCACAGTCACGGTTTTATGCACGCATGTATCAATCGCGCATGCAAACTCAAATTACATCCAGGAATAAAGTCAAAAGCAACATACAATACAATACAATATATATTGATTTATATTGCGCTTTAACAACAGCTGAAGCTGCGACGAAGCGCTTAACATAGACAACTATAACATACAGGAAATAAAGCAATCACAAAGATAGTAGAAAGCACCAGGGAGTAAAACTAAGACATGTAAAATGTTGTGTCATTGTGTTTTTTATATATTTGTATATATATTTTATGTGATTTCAATGAATGAGCCATTGACCATCGAAGATAAAATATCGGCATCTCTCTGTGACGATGACTCTGGTTGACTCACTTTTCACAAAAGCAAAAACACTGCAAAGAAAATGGCATTATCCAAACAAATTGAGCTCATTTGTTATGAGGTTTGTGTGATTGGTGTTTTATCAATGTGTTTGTTTGTTAGTTTGTTTGTTTGTTTGTTTGTTTGTTTGTTTTAATCAAGGCCAATTTTATTTCATGAACCCTGGCCTATGGTATGATAAAGAATGATGGACGTATGCACAACCACCCTTACTGAGGTGCTTGTCTCCTTGGCCACCTCACTGAAAAAAAAATTCTGGCTTTGACCCTGTCAGCAGAACGTTATCAACTACCGGTTGCATTATTGGCGATCGGATGGTTTGGTGACTTCTAATGTTAAAACCACAATGGACTCTAGTATTTGCATTCTAAATGCAATTAACAGACTGACCTACACATTGCATTACATCCAACCGTATACACCCACTGACCTATGCCAAATAACAAATACACCTCGTCTTAACAGGTCATTCCCGGTCACAGTAACCATGGCAACAGCAAAGGAAAAACATTTTCTCTGACCCATCAAGCAGTGACACCTTCCCCTGTCACCGTGAGACTCAGTTGAGAGGCACATCAAGTGTGAAAGCAAGAATGAGAAGTTGTTGTTTATTTAATTTCCTGACCAGTCACCAGAGAGCTCCGTCAACCCCCTCTGTTTATCGAACTCCCACTTGCATACAAAGACATTTCACACATACGCATGTCGAATATTTCCTTTGTCTCCATCTCGGAGAATTATATAGCTGTTATGTTGGATGGAATGACTGTGAGTAAATGCTTTGGCCTCACACACATATGACGCTGACGCTGTTGGCCTTCGATGCAGCAGCTTTGCCAGCCTCGTATGGCTGCATGCCTGCACCTGCTTGTTTAACGCACACACATAAACACACTTTATGACTTTGCCTACAGTTACAAATGCTTATCTAATGACAACAATGTTATCTGAGGTGTGTGTGTCCATGCGTGCGTGCGTGAGCATGCGCTAAGCGATTGGTGTTGCTGCCCTATCAAACGCTGACCATTGCTGGCAGCAGATTTTCCCCCGAGGTGATCTGTTATAGTGACAGAAGAGCAAGTATTTTTAGCCTGAGCCGACGCATACAAGTAATGATGAAGGAACGGCATGGCAACAAAAGGAAACGAGAGTAAGAAGCAGAAATGTAAACCAAAAGCACTTCATCATCTTGACATGATGTTCTTTTGTCGGTCACTCTTATGAAATCACCAACACTTATGCTGCATTGCCCATGCTCACTTCTCACATTCATTGTATCGAAACCGCGCTGACATTTGACACGTTGTCTCCTCCCCGGAAGCTCACGTGTCATGGGTACTTTGTACATTTTGAAGGTTGAGAACCATGCAACATTGACGAGGCATACCTACTCGTCTTCCTGTGAATTGGAATTGAGCACGATTGGCAAATAAACTTTCAGGAGGTAATGAATGTATCTGAACTCGCTGCCCTTCTATGACAATCAATAAATAAATAAATACATAAATACATAAATAACCAAATAAATGCAAATGTACAGTACATGGAAGAATAAATAAAGTAATAAATTAATAGGTTCATAAATAGTTAAATAAATGCATGTGTACGAATAAATAAATTAATTGCTGAATAAGTTGATAGATAGGTGGGCGGGCGGGCGGGACGGACGGACGGACGGACGGACGGATGGACAGACAGATAGATAGATGGTGTAATAAATCTGCCATTAAACACACATTTCAATCTTCAGTTTCAAAAGGATTGATGAATTTCCCAATATTTGTTGTCAAGCTGACACCCTCTATCACACAGAAGATGCTAAGATAAACAAACATGCTAACAATCAAGTGTGAGACAAGAAACATGAATAGTCAGATGACCAAGCAGGAAAACCATGACGAATGAAAGGGCCTGCCGCTCGTGTTTTGCTTACAAACAAGAAGCACTTGATAATAAAAAGATTACATAAGGTTATATTTCTTCATCTTTGATTTTATTATTGAGCATCAGAATAATTGGAAAATGCCAAGACTAGTTCTAGTTGGCTTAGAAAAGCCAGGAGGCCTCAGGGAGCACAATGTTTTAGCAATCTCTCTCTCTCTCTCTCTCTCTCTCTCTCTCTCTCTCTCTCTCTCTCTCTCTCTCTCTCTCTCTCTCTCTCTCTCTCTCTCTCTCTCTCTCTCTCTCTCTCTCTCTCTCTCTCCACACACACACACACACACACACACACACACACATACACACATGAGAAAAACACACACAGAACATGTACACTAACACATCCTAATAGTGACGGAGAAGGGTAGAGAAACTGGAGCTGAGGCAGATTGTTGACTCAGGGAACACATCGGTGTGTGTGTGTGTGTGTGTGTGTGTGTGTGTGTGTGTGTGTGTGTGTGTGTGTGTGTGTGTGTGTGTGCGTGCGTGCGTGCGTGCGTGCGTGTGTGTGTGTGTGTGTGTGTGTGTGTGTGTGTGTGTGTGTGTGTGCGTGTGTTTGTGTTTGTGTTTGTGTGTGTCGTGCAACTTTTGTGGGAGAGAGCTTCTGTTGCATTTACATGGTCAGGATCCTTCCACCGTCTTATGCAATAGGATATTTTTCACTTTGTGAGTAACCCTGGCCGTTCCTCTGTTGCTTTCTCCAATCAGCCATTTTAGCACTGCACCATAAAAAATGCATGTTGCGCTGAGCAATGCCACAATGGGCTCAATGGGCATTGCATGTAGTACTGGATATTACTACATCTGCAAACACGCAGCCAAAACATGAAACTATCAAAGCCCACCGTAAAAGTGTCATAGGGGTAAAAAGTAGCTTGCATGAACTCATTCACTGCCACTCACAAATTTATTCGGGAATTGAAAATATGACGGAGAGCGCCATTCCGGAATTTGTTCGGGTTTTGTTTTTTTCATGCTTGTGTGCCCATAAATTGTTAGCCATGGCCTCCGACATTGTTTTTTTGTTTTCCACAAGGGAGCAGCATTTCCCTTCTTTCCGTGTTAGCACTTCGTGTTCCATCTTCAGCTGTTGTTCAAGCGCTATATAAACTAATATGTATTGCATTGTATTTTTACAGCCACCCTCATTTCAAGTTCATATAACTCCAGACCCATATAATTTAGGGATTAACTATTTTTTTCTGATTAAAGAAGGGCGTCCAAGGGGTTGTAATGAATGTTTATGTAGAACTAAAACTTAATATTCTGTGGGTCCTGGAATTCAAGTGAGAATGAAAAAAAACCCTTGCACTGGAGTGGACACATTTTTGCACGTCTGGCAGTGAATGAGTTAAAACTACTCGTACAAGTACAATTAAACCCAAATCATTTTTAAATAGGGTAAAATCAACACATTTTACCCATCTTGGAAGAATATAAATCGTGATTTAAAAAATTTGTGAAGATGGGCTTCCTGTTCGATATTGCTAACGTTAAACAGGTCAGAACTCTTACTTTTGATAGCCGTGGCTAATTACTCATTACCCAAGTCCAGTGTGGTGGGACTGAAATATTCCAATTTACTTATTTCATTCAAACACATCACTCCCACATGCTGGCTAAAAATACTCCTGAAAGCGAATGAAGCGGGTGCATTCCTGCGTGGACGTACAAACTCTGACGCAGCACAATGCGATCCAACACATCAACCAATGACTTTACAGGACAACAATCATCATAACGGTAACATTGAGTGTTGACACTCTCAGAGTAGCCTTGTTTATTTTTGTGGTTTTAGTTGAACAAAGGTGTAGAACTGTGGCATCATACTGAGAGGGCTCTCAAAGAGTTGTGAAATGATCTCTGTCACTGTTGATGTTTTCTGGCTGCTTCTTTCTTTGGCTCTCGCTTTGTCATTCTGTTTATACCAACAAGCAATACCCAATTCTTGGCTTGAAGCAAGCAGCATTTTCACTGGCCATGTTTTTGACCTTTTTTTTCTCGACGTTGCGTAGCTTTAACAGTCAGTGAGCACCATGCATCTCAACGAGGAGTCTCCGTTTCTTTCATAGTCAAGCCATCAGTCAGACGAGATGTCTTTACGCTCCCAATTTGACACAGAGTTGCAAAACTAATGTCAAAGTAAACATGTCATAATTAAAATTGGATTAGATTTGATTAGTCTTTATTAGTCTCGGAGTGGAAAAAATCAGATTTCACAGCAGCAAAGGAAGAGGAAAGTAAAGGAAGAAGTAGAAAAACAAAATACAGGAGCTCCTGGAAAGGCCGCCACACCCGCGGCGCCATCTTGAAGTAAAAAAAATAATAATGATAATAACAAAATAATATGACAATAAAAAGACATAATCAGAATCAGAATCAGAATACCTTTATTCGTCCCGCAATGGGGAAATTTACATCATTAATAATATTATTAATAATTCGTCTGTGTAAGCTCTCAGTCGGATACATCGAGTGGTCCATCGATATCGAAGGTTTCTTCACGCCGTCAAAATCTGCAAAAAGTGAAGGTTATCGGACGTTTCCCTCCTATCCAAGAGGCTTCGTCGCGAACTCCCTCTGAATATCGTATAACGGCCCTTTTATATTATTAATAATGTCCAGACATGTGTAAGCGCTCAGACACAGCCATCGATGATAGGTTTCTTCAGCCGTCAGGTGTGGGGGGGTGAAGGTTTCGGACGGACCCCTCCTGTGGCCCCCACTGATTGTTTTATAAGTCTTTTTTGAACTAACGACTGGCCTAAAAAAAGAGGCTTTTTTTGGGGAGACTCAACAAATTCAAAAAAAGACCCTCATCAGCATTGCGAAATACTAGTTGCCTAATCGGCAGTTTTGCACCTAAGCAGGCTATTCATTTGAACGATCAATGAGGTTGAAAATCTCAGCCCACCAACATAGATGGTTTGAAGGATTTTGTTGTTTTATAAGAGGCGATTCTTTTAAAACAACCCCTTTCAAACCATCTGGTGTTCTTTCGATCTTCAAGATTTTAGCCTCATTGTCGTCAAATGAGTGTTAGCTAGCTTTTAGGTGCAAATGTACTGTCGATTGAGGCCCATGAGTATTATCCCTGGGATGTTGATAAAGTCTTCGTTTGGGGAGACTCAACAAATTCAGTGGGGCCAAAGGGAGGGGTTTTTTGCCCCCCCCCAACAAATTCTCATAGCTGTGTCCGGCGCCACCATGTCTGGACATTAGGGATATATAAATGGGGCCGATACGACCAGTCAGACTTTAGTTCGCTGACGAAGCCTCTTGGATAGGAGGCGAAACGTCCGAAACCTTCACTTTTGTACAGATGACGGCTGAAGAAACCTTCTCATAGATATTATTAATAATAATATTAATAATCATTCAATCATAAGCACTTTCTTTACACTCTTAGAGGTATTAAGCAGTTGTAGATGAAAAAGGAGAGGATCAAAGTGTCCTTTTCACCAGTGGATCAGGGACGTCATCGTGGAATGTGCACAGCTGCTACAAGCTAAATGTTGAAAGCAAACACGAAGCTGTAACATCCATTGACAAAAGAGATTGTCTCACATCAGTTCCACAAACGCATCGGCGCTCTACGCTGATGCTGTTTTATTCTTATCGCAGCCTCCTCAAGCCATGCATCTGAGTTTTGAAAGCCGCCTATAAATTAAATGTATTATTATCCACCGGTGATCTCGAAGTACCCTCCAGTGACCATGACCATGTGACTCACCTCATTATGGTCATTGACATTGCTGTGCCTGATAGGTCATAAATATATTAGTCAAAATGTGACTTTTATATTGAATTCATTCACGAAAAGTAGAATGTAGTCAGCAAAGAGAATCATTACAGTATCATTTGGCCAACTGAAAGCAAACATAATCATTTGATTCCACCAAAAGCACAAATGGCAATTTTGTGACTGCTGAGTTTTTCGGAGCACTTTCATTTTGCATTTAATTAAGAAATGTGCATAAATGTGCAGACAGTGACTTTTTCCCACTTTGATTCGCTGAGCAATATGGGGTGTTGTAGTGTGATTGCAGAAGTGAAAATGGGAGAGAAAGGAGGGAGGAAATGATACTGAAACGTTTGTCCGCTGAGGTGCCGAATCATCACAAGTGCACATGCACGCATGTGAACGCACACAAACACACACACACACAAGCGCGACTGACATGTGATCTGTCGATGAGTGCTGTCGTCACACCCTCCCACTCTCTTGTTTGATAACAATCTCCTTGCCGCTTTCCAGTCCAACTCACTCAAGTCGAAGTTTTCACAAGTTGAGCCTTGTGAAAATATTCCCAGTCACGTGTGTTTGGTGAACATATGGAACACAAGATGACTGTTGGAATCTTGTTTTCTTTTTCTCAGGCTGCCTCGAGTCCAACACCTTTATCTGCGTTACATCCCCACAATATGTACTAAACTCTGACCAATAACATAATGGGTGACCTGGTTAATCTGACAAAATTAAAGCCAAGCAAAGCAGATCTGTGGTTGCCATGGCAATGATATTGCTCTTCTGGTTTTAAGACATTTGAGATTTTCAGAAACGTTTGAAAATCATGACTCACCACACTCTCATTTTCCACTTTGCATCGGGCCCTCTTGGGCAGAGAGTGACTGTTTGAAACACGGTTTTGATGCAGATGTCACAATTTGAAGATCGTGTCCAGTTTTTAATCAAACATTTTTGCACATTTACAGTATACACCTCAGTCTGCTGACATTTTTACTATGCTTAGAATATCTTGTTTTTTTATCCTTTCACACCCCCCACCCCAACCCCTTTCAAATTGCTGCTGTGGACTGCAAATGTCCCCATTGTGGGACGATTAAACGTGTTCTGATTCTGATTTCCAAAACTATACTGTGACTTGACTGATACTGTTAACAGTAGTAATTCAACAACATGTTTAATGAATTACAACCAATAGTACTGTTAATTTAAACATATCATGCTGCAGCCTTCATCAAACAGGAGATTTTCTGTTATTGTTGTTTCACTTATTCACTAGAAGTTGGTTCCATGATAACATGTGTGACCCATGTACATTAGGTGGAAAATCTAAGGTACATATTGATAGACTTGTTCTGAATTTTATAACATTCCACTTTGTGGGACAGGCCAAAATCAGTCATGTTACGTCAAATAGGTGCTACAATCTCAGTTAGCTAAACATATGGTATGACCTGAACTAACCTGACCAGGACTGGACTGGACACGCCCTTCTAGCGCCAACCACAAAGGTCACAGACATTTGCTGATTATTTATCATCAATTAATTGGAAAATTAGCCAAGGGATTTAATCACATATACTGAGGTAGACTGCATATTAAAAATTCATACTGATATTTTCTTTCCGCACATGCACAATAACAACCGGAAAGTGGACCGGTGTATAAGGAGCACCCCCAACGACGCACGACTTCTTCTACATTGGGGGGAAATGGAGTCAGTGTCTGCTGACAGTAGCTGCAAGACCTGTTGCGACTTAATATTACTTCACATATCTTCTTCATCTTTTGAAGAAAATCAAGGCTTTTGGGTGCACATTATACACCGGAATATACAGTACATGTCTTGTTTCCTCATAACAAGCTGTTCTATTAGCCTGGCTGCACAAGTGCAGTCGATCACTCTTTCACAGAGAAGAACATGATGCCATGAGGTGGGGCCCCGCAATTCTGCCCAAGAAAAAGACGCATGGCCTCTGTCATGACTATGAAGGATCCTATACTTGCCATCGCACCTGCTGCAACTCATCAGTGCTTTCTCACATACCGGTACAGTGTCCCTTGGTCAAAGGAGGCACACCTTAGCGTTCATCCCTCCTGGCCTGGGATTGGTTGATGATGCTAAGAGGCTGAGGTGTTGCAACAAACAGCAAGAGCCACAGGGCCGGTTCATTCTGCATTCTGCTCGAGGGAGGTTAATGAGCCAAGCCACTGGGCTGCCCGCCAAACATGAGCGTCAATGCCAAAGCTTTCACAATGTGACTGACTGTATTACCACTGAACTCTGTCTAATTATACACTCCATTGCAGGTGGAGTGGGGGCCGGGGTGGTGGTGGTGGTGGTAGCAAGTGTCAGGGAGCACTTGTAAAGCAATAAGGAAAGAGTGAGGTGAGGGGAGGGGTGGTGACATCAAGCGAGCTGGGGAGAGAAAATGCTCTGACAGGGAGATAGAAAGTGAGGGAGGAGGGAGGGAGCGGGAGCGAGGGAGGGAGCAAAGAGGCGTTTAGAGAGTGAAAAGAAGGAGAGGCAGGAATAGGATGAAGAGCGGAAAGAGCTGAGCAGTAGCAAGGAAGAAGACACAAAGTGGATATTTCTATATGCCTTCTGTGGCCGATAACCCGGTCCAATGATTGAACTCTCCAGTCACAGCTTCGCTCAGATGCTCAGCGAGGTATGTCCGCACCACTTCCTCTTCTCTGTGTTTGTCAAGTACTGGCTGAGTGAAACTGTGGCAGGAACTTTGAATGAGACACACTGTTGTATGTAGACCGAGGCTCAAGTACGGTATGTGGAATATGTGTCGCTGTCACAGACATCTCGAAATCTTGTTTTCGCGTGTACGTGAGGGGATGAATGCTTGCATTCACTCAAGCAATGGCACCTGTGTATGTGTGCGCGTGCGTGTGTGTGTGCGTGTATGTGTGTGTGTGCGTGCGTGTGTATGCGTGCGTGCGCGTGTGCGTGTGTGTGTGTGTGTGTGTGTGTGTGTGTGTGTGTGTGTGTGTGTGTGTGTGTGTGTGTGTGTGTGTGTGTGTGTGTGTGTGTGTGTGTGTGTGTGTGTGGATGTGTTGATGAATGTGTGCTATTCAGTCATGTAAGCCAGCACCTGCGTGAGTGCGTGCATGCATATGCATGCATGAGTATGTATATGCGTGTGTGTGTTTGTGTGTGTAGGCGCGTGGTAGGGAATAACCGAGAGAGTGTGAACAAGCTGGTGAGTGTGACTGATACAGAGAGAGAGCGAGAGAGGGAGGTGGAGGTGCATCACTCAGGCTGATCAGGACTTTCAGAATTAGAGCAGTGGTCTTAAATAGCCCTGGTCCAGAGATAGCAAGGGGCCCGGGAGAAGCTGTTTAAACTTGGAAAGCGTACAGGATGATTGGTCAGAGTGGGACGATTCACAGCTCATTCAGGAGCAGTTGGAGAGGGAAGGAAAATAAAGTGCAGTTGCTGCATATCTGGTGCCAATATGTAAAAATAAGGAGGCAAAGAATCGGGGAAGAATGTTACACAATCAATAGAATGAACTTTAAATGATGTTGCAGAAGCGATAACATCTCAAGCCGCATCTCTCCTTTTAATCGTCATCTCCCGCATCATTCTTTTGGGCCTACATGGTGGGTTTGTCTTTATTCAACAATCAACTCATTCCTCACTATATGTATTCCCAAAAGTTCAGATGACTATTCCTGCAGTGCACAGCCCTTGCTATGCGTGCTGAAGAACGTTTAAGAGGTCGCAAATGCTCTTTCGTGCTGTGACATTTGGCCTCACCGACTTGTTCTAATTATGAACATTTTCCCAAGTTTTAAAATATCTCTCAATATTCAGGATGTCGATGACTCCTGTTGTTAACTCATTCACTGCCAGATGATGTGCAAAAATGTGTCCACTCCAGTGCCAGGGTTTTCGTCATTGTCGCTCAAATTCCAGGAACAATAGAATATTGAGTTTTACGACTACATAAACATTCAATTCAGCGTAGGCAACCTTATGCTCTCTTCTTTCATCAGAAAAAAAGTTAGTTACTATATTATATGGGCCTGAAGTTATATGAGATTGAAATGAGGGTGGCTGTCCAAAATACAATGCAATACATACATTTCGGTTTATATAGGGCTTTAACAACAGCTGAAGTTGGAACAAAGCGCTAACATGGAAAAAAAGAGAAAAGCTGCCCCTTGTGGAAGGGGAAAAAAGATTGCCAGAGGTCTGGCCAGTGCTTCATTGGCACTCAAGCAAGAAAGACAAAGCACAAAGTAATTCGGGAATGGTGCTCTATGTCTTATTTTCAATTTCCGAATAAATTCGTGAATGGCAGTGAATGAGTTAAAAATAGTCTCATCTCATCTCATCTCATCTCATTTTCCGTACCGCTTATTCCTCATTAGGGTCGCGGTCGGCGGCCCGGTAGTCAAGTGGTTAGCACACCGGCTTCACAGTGCAGAGGTCGCCGGTTCGCGTCCCGGTCCGGCCTCCCTGTGTGGAGTTTGCATGTTCTCCCCGGACCCGCGTGGGTTTTCTCCGGGTACTCCGGTTTCCTCCCACACTCCAAAAACATGCATGGCAGGCAGATTGACTACTCCAAATTGTCCCTAGGTGTGAGTGTGAGAGTGACTGTTGTACGTCTTTGTGTGCCCTGCGATTGGCTGGCAACCAATTCAGGGTGTCCCCCGCCTCGTGCCCGAAGACAGCTGAGATAGGCTCCAGCATCCCCCGAGACCCTAATGAGGAATAAGCGGTACGGAGTTAAAAATAGTATTTGTATGAAAAAACAATACATGTGCGCAGGCCGAATGTTTTCCTTGGAGTTGAGTGGCTGCCGGCCCTTTAAGAGGTCTATTTTTGCAAAGGCATACGTACATAAAGCGGGTGGCCATGGCACACGGATGGGCCTCACTCGTGTGACTCTGCACCACACACATCCCGATGGACCGTCCGTACCTTGTGACTAAGTGACTGCTATTGAGTGAGTGATAAAAATCGAAGCTTGTGCTCTTTCAGCACAAGCTCAAACAGGAACATCATCAAAAGTCAGAGCTGCAAGTTTTGCATATGACAAGGAGACTCAATCAGATCTCTCTGAAGCCTAAAAGTGATCATGAGTGGGAGCCCGAGATAAAAAAAAGGAACCCTTATGCACACTCGGCACTCATGCGCCAACATTCCCACATATTTGTTTTGATATGCAGATAGCACGCAAAGTGCCCCCTTCTTAAAAAACAAAACAAAACACATAATTCATCTTAGTTTACTCACACCCACACTATCGACAAAAAAGGAGCATGTCTAGCAATATTTTATACACTGGAGGTGTGTTCAACGCTTTACACCCACGTCCAAAAATACTTATACATCATCGATATGTGAACTTAAAATAATCATCTCCTTATGCAATCTGCATGTTATATAATGCATGGCCTGTCATCATCACAGGGCTTCTTCACGCCCTGCTGTGCTTCTCCACCTACCTACCACATACGCTTACACACACACACACAGACACACACACACACACACACACACACACACACACACACACACACACACACACACACACACACACACACACACACACACACAGACACACGCACACACACACACACACACACACACACACACACACACACACACACACACACACACACACACACACACACACACACTACACTATGTGTTGACATACTCTACTCAAGCACTCTCACCCGCTTTGATAGCGTGTTTTCCTGCACAGCCCGGCAGACGAATGAGACAGACAGAAAGTGAAAAAACAAATGGAACATTGATTGAAAAAAAACGTGAAAATGTATCTTGCAGCTTGTTGTTGGGCTAATTTGATTATTTTTCCTGAATTTTAGAAACATTTTATTTCTTCTAAATGTTTTGAAGGCTTTTAAAAGTTTCCTGTTAAATGTTGTGACTGTGGACGGTGATAGTAATGGTATGGTATAAGCTTCTTTTGTCGGTCTGTGCTTTGCTTCTGAATGTCAATAACTGTTGTGTTTATACGTGCTTTTAGGTGCTGTCTTTGTTTGAAGCACGGTGATTGCTTCAAAGCTGCCTTGAATTACATTGCCTTACACTTATACATATAGGGGTGTTGAAGTCGTTCACTCTTTCCGCAATGTCTTTTCGGTTTGACGTGTTAAGGTTAATGGCCTTCAATGTTACCAGGGAGCTGGTGGCCATTGAGAATTTTGTGAGCTTCCAGATTTTTTTAACCTATAATGTCCCAGATTGTAAATCAAAATTACAACCTTGGTTTGATAACGTCAACTGTTGAAATAGAAAAATGGTTACTGTATTTTCCGGTGTGTAAGGTGTATAAGGTGCACTCAAAAGTCTTCCTTTTCTTCAAAAGATGACCCTGCACCTGCTGGTGCGCCTTAGATGTGAAGTAATATTGACCCACAACAGGCCTCGACTCCACCCCCAGCCCGCCTGTAGAAGAAGTAGTGCGTAACCCCAGCCTCTACTGTAGCACCTTATAATGTGTTGTGCCTTATAGTTGCAAAGTTTTATATATTTAGAGTATATATTATATTTGGAAAACTTTTTTCATTCATTGACGGTGCGCTTTATACTCCGGCGCACTTATATATGGAAAAAAATTGAAAATACACCATTCATTGGGATGCGCCTTATACTCCGGAGCGCCTTATACACTGGAATATACGGTAATTTCATTCTCATCCCAGTCTAATGCAAAAATTCATTTTCAGGGGTGAGAATAAGTGAGATATGTGTTGCCATATTTGTTCCTTTAATAATGGGATCGGGAGGTGGGGTGCTGCATGGCTGCTCTTCCCCAATAGCCAGTCTTCTCGATGGAAGAGTTTCACAGAAGTGGCTGGACCCCTTGAAGGTGCCAGATATGCCTATATTATCAGAGAAGATACGGGCAGCTCCTGTCTGATCTCTCAAGTCCTTGAAGCAAAGGTTTCTGTATTCATTGTGTAGCTCACTCTGTGCAGTTTCTCCGACCTTGGCGTTTTCACCCGTATGCACCATCAAGCAATTTGATTCCTCCTCCGCACTTCAATAAGGGTTCAATGACCTTTCAACTCTGCCACCCTCAGCTTACACCCACACTCAGTCAGGACACACCATGTGCATGCCGCAGCCTTGCGTGGTGTTTGTACATCTGTTCCCTTGTAGACATTCACACCACGATATTTTGCACGCCAATGCTTTTGGCGTCATTGTACAGAAGAAGTAACATCCGAAACATCCTGTCACTCCTATGGCGTCAATAAAAGATTCTCTTGCCTTCGATACCCTTGAAATGCTTTTCAATTCCTTTCATAGCATTTTTTCATGCCACTGTCTAAAACAGGGGGTCAAAGTCATTTTTTGCCGCGGGCCACATTGTAGTTATGGTTTCCTCTCGAGGGCCGTTATGAATTTGGGGAACCCATTAGAATGTTTAAATCCCTTCAAATATTACATATAGAGCACACAGCAAATTAATGAATAACTCGTTTTCAAATCTGAAGTCAAGAATAATGACTTTTATTGTGGTTGACATCCAAAAATATGAAATTTTGGCTCAGATTTTAGCAATCATCATGGAATTTAACAAGTTTGATTTGCTTTCGTGGGCCGAAAAAAATGCTGTGGCGGGCCGGATTTGGCCCGCGGGCCTTGACTTTGACACCTGTGGTCTAAAATAAATCCGCAGCCAAATATTTGTTGACCTTTATCCAGTTCACTCTCTCCCCCTTTAATTTGTGATCATCAGCATACTTGATCAAATGGTTCTATAAGTCTCGAATGTAATTGATTTGAAAAATATGCAAAAAAAACATGAGTTCATGTTCAGGGCTGTCTATTAAACCACAGGAAATGAATATGAGCAGTGACGAAGGCATTCCAGACAGCCTCTATGTAGACAGTCTAGACAGGTTCTCTGTCAGTGAATGGCACTCAATCTAGCAACAACAGACTTGGCTTTGGTCCCTTCATGGAGTTACCATCACTGTGCTTGCTTAGAGTGTGCTGAAATGTTGCTGGTAGGGCCTAGAAAACGAACATAAGCCCACTTGGAATGACACCGTCCTGAGGACTGTGTGAATAAAAACATATTTGGAATGGGCACAGACAGCCGCACATTTTTATAGAGACGCTTACACTATACAAGCTGTAGCCGGCACATTCTCAATCAACTTCCCTTTGGCTCATGTAAGCACTTCAAATACGGTACTCATATCAGTACCTCCGGATTGTGTTAGTCATGTCATAGGCTAGTGAAGAGGTGCTGGCTGAGAATGTGTGATTTTAAAAATTGTGGAAAATGAAAATGCCGCGAGCGTATCATCAAAATCACCATGATGGCAGTTTTTTGGCTGAATATAATGATGGTGTACAGAATCACGCTACAGCGGTGGAAAGTGCAAGAACAAAACTACCCTTCACAGACATTTAAATGTCAATGAATGATAACAAGCCAGTGCGCCCACACACTGAAGGAAGATGTCAGCCTCATAGGTTCACAGAGTACTTGTTAACTGCCACGTTGACCTCTGCAGGAACTTGTGCATCTTCGCTACCTTTTATTTTTGTTTCCTGATTTTTGCAGACTGGCTGATCTCACAGGAAATTAGATGAGTCATCGATAAGTGATACTGCATAAAAGCCAGCTCAAAGAGTCAATGTGACCCCATTTATAATCTCGGGGATACAAGTCTACACCACCAGTCCACCAAGCCTGCCATAGGCCATACTCATTCTGTCTAGAATTAACCAAGATAGACCTTACAAACTTCACTCTCTCCTCAACTGCACTAAAAAATATCCCGACTTGCAATGGCACATGCATTCTCTGACCCTTATGGTTGGGAGACCTGAATAACTGCACATACTTTATAGTTGTATTAATTACTACAACAATAATTGGATTGGATTGAATTTGCCTTTATTAGTCTCGCAGTGGAGAAATTTACATTTCACAGCAGCAAAGTTATGGAAGGAATGAAAGTAGAAAAACAAAATACAAAAGCTGTTGGAAAGGCAGCCTCTCTCGCGGCGCCGTCTTGAAGTCAAAAGAACAAAAAAAAAACTACATAACAAATAACATGACAACACAAACACACTGAGAGTCATTCATTCTGAAGCACTTTCGGTACCCTTTTAGTTACACAAAGCAGTTCCAGATGAAATAGGAGAGGATCAAAGCATCTCTTCACCAGTGGATCAGGGACATCATGGTGGCACGTGCACGTCGACTACGTTGAAAGCAAACACGCAGCTGCATCCATTGACGAAAAGAGAATGTCTCACATCTCCTGTCCCACATAAATCCGCTTCAATTCCAAGCCTCGACAGTTCCACATACGCATTGGCGCTCTGCGCTGACTCTCCTTTCTTCTTATCGCGGGCTCCTCAAGCCATGCATTCATCCAGCCGCAGACTGTCCAATAGTACCGACCTTTCCACTGAACAAAGCGGGCCTGTGAAGATGCTGCCCATTACAAGCGCAAAAAACACAATGGCCCCTTTGGTGTCCAGCGATGACAGTCGAATGGCACCGACATTCCTCCCATTCAAAAACAGCACTGGCATATTATTGCTGCCGAAAAGGTGCAACCGCTCAGCACATTCTCCTCCTTAATGAATGTCGTGGCCAAAAATGCTGAAAAATAATCTGTATCCTTTCTGCACGATGCACAACAACACAAAGTGACACAAGAAAACACAAAACAAGACAAAAAAAAAAAAAAGCAAGGCTCATGGGAGCACTTGCTTACAGCTGTTTACTCGGGCGCCATCTTGGACACCTTAATAACAATTAATAACAATAGCAACAACTATTCTTCTTTTTCTTCTTCTTCTTCTTCTTCTTCTTCTTCTTCTTCTTCTTATTATTATTATTATTATTATTATTATTATTATTATTATTATTATTATTATTATTATTATAATGATCATTGAAATAGAAATGGAGGACCTGAGGTAATTCATACGTAACTACACTGTGGCTAGACATGGACACTTGTCACAGTGACACCAGTGACCGTACAACATAAAATATATCTCCAATGAACGGCATGGTCTGTTTGAATTTGTTTGCACCACTTGCAGCCCCTGATGTTTGCATTGAGGTGTTTTGAATGAATTGCGTTATTTACATGCAACCAATGCACCTTTTACAACCTAAGTATTGGCAAATTTAGGGTTTTTGAAGGACATGTAAACGCTCGCAAAAACTTGACTAGCTGTTCTTCAGGTCAGCCTGAATATTGTCATGTAAATGCAATCTGATTGCCTCATTCAAACGGTAGGATTGATTTGTGCTCCATCCACTAAAAATCTTGTCCTTTGTAGTACAAACAGTACGCATATGTGCGAAAGCCTATACAATACATATGGATTTATACACCGTGTTCACAACAGCTGAAGCTGGAACAAAGCGCTTAACATGGACAACTATCACATACAGGAAATAAATCAGTCACAAAGATAGTAAAACCAAGATCAAGCCATTTTTTGTGTCATTTGAATATGTTGATTGTAAATAAGACAGTGTGACTCTCATATACGTACGTTTGTAAAAGTCTGCATTGCACTATTTAAATGCAAGAGTAACTCTGCGCTTACGCATGTCGATAGGCTATTCCAAGTGCTTGACAGCATGTAACAGTAGTCAATGTGCCGATTAACATAAAGACTGTAGCGACATGACTCAGTAGTCTTGCTTGTGTCCCTGGGCTCATGCAGATTAACGTGTGTGCGTGTGTGTGTGTTTGCGTTAATGTGTTTATAGTAACTCTTGAGCCGTAAGTCCATCCTCATTGTACTTGAGCCGGCTCCAGGCTGCGCTTCCTGTCAAAGAATGGGTCAAATTTATCTTGTCTCCCTGCTTTCATTTTCCACTATGTTCCATGAATCAACACAATTCTGCTGAATCAGACATCCATCACAAGAGATCCTTTGCATGCACTGTACTCAAATGGGATCAGATATTTCTGATGCAGGATGAGTAAGAGAGCAAAAGAATCAATTACTCAGGACTAAGTCAACTTTTGGATCTTATGCGGCACCCGCGTCTTTCATAATGTATTCAAGATGACATACGAAATGTAACAGCGTTGTTTTAATGTATTCAATTACAGATGTGCCCGCATCTAACAGACAAAATTATGTCTTGAAGTCATTTTCTATCATTACTGGCAAACAAATACAAGTTGCTCTGGTGATGCAAGATATTGCACCATCTTTAGGTTGGGGCAGCTGGGTCAATGGCAATGCTATCATTGTATATTAATTACTACTACTTTTGGTATTAAATGTATGCAACTTTTTCTTTCACCCATTGCAACAAATGTTAGTGCAATCATTGCTCTATATGCGTTATGATCAATGACCCAGGTAAAAACACTTGGGAAAAGTTTTTTTTTTTTTTTAGTTGAAAACAAAAATAAAATACACTCGAGTTTCAAATGGAAACAAGAGAGATCAGCTGGAGAGCAGAAACACATGTAGCGTGCACATGGAGGCAAAATCATAACCAAAAACCAAAAAGAAAGAAAAACCAAATCACAACCATAAGAGTTGCAACCTGACGTTGGTTCTAGTCACACCACCTTAGTTGCAGATTTTTGAAACCATCCGAGATTTATTTGATCTTTGATTGCAGGATTTATCTGTTAAGCTACAAGTAAACTTAGTGTGGCTTCAGAGGGTAGGAACATTCAGATTGATGAAATGGATGTCTGAAGAATTCTGAAAGAGACAGACCCAAGGAAAAGCCCTGGGCCAGATCGTATCTAAGGTCATATCGTCAGCAACTGTGACCTATTTTTAAGTGATGTTTTCTTTGATATTTATGGGCATTTTTAAAAAAAATCTCTGTTGCGTGTCACTAAAGCGTGGAAGGAATCCATTATTGTGGCTGAGGTTCCATTACTAAAAGAGCTGAATGACTATGCCCGGTGGCAATAACTTCATTACTTATGAAAGGGCTGGAAAAGAAGTGCAAAGAGATGCTTAGCTATGTCACCGAGTGAAATTGACCCACTCCAATTCTCATATCAGTCAGCCAAACAGTTGTAATGGGTTGAAAGTGATCATTCGTTCCTGGTTCATTGCTTCTAAGGGTGTTGATAGCTGAGGATGGTTAAATCAGCAGGAAGCCAGGTGTTGAACAGGATAAGTTAGTTTAATCTTGTAGACAGCAGGGGCATTGTGGGGCCGGCCGAGAAGGGACAGAAAGAAAAGAGGAAAGAGGAAGGAGGACGAGCGCGAAAGACCCCTGGGAGAGCATTTATAAGACGGAACATAATAGGATGTGACATCATGTAAAGGAAGGCAGGATATGACGTATCAGGAAGTCCTAAACGTGAACAAACGATGCAAAAACATGTTTAAAGATGTTCGTATAGCAAATTACCCCAACAAGTTGAGACACAGGGTTGTTACTGATAGGACTATTTTATATATGCACATTCTTAAACATCCAATGTTTTTTTTTTTATTCTAGACTTATTTGTATGTGTCTAAGTTTAGTCTAAGTTGTTACGCTGTATGTACATATATGTGTGTAGTTTACCTTCTAACTTTACATCTTTGTGGTGAGTACTGTTACTCAACCATTCTTATTTTAGTCTAAATATCATGTTTCACCATTTAACTCGGAGCTGATAGGCTCCTTTGGAAACTGGGAATACTCACTGTGCAACCAATGGACCACTCAGGGCCTGCTGGAATGCATTTCATCTAAGCTATTACTTTGACCTGTACTGACAACTTATCCAAAGACTCAATACAATCTCTGATAGTGAACCAGTCTGTTGATCAGAAAATAGAATCTGACTGGTTGCTTCTCTGGGCTTGTGCATATCATTCAGTCGTGTACAACTTGTTCCATTGCAGCAGTATTTCTACAAAGCCTATTTGTCCCACTCTGTACTCTTTAGCCGACTTTGTTTACAACCGTTTTACTGTCAGCTGTGACTTGGTGTGTCACGTTTTATGCTGCAGGCTGCAACACTGATTTCAAACGACTTCACCTTGCTCCTCCCTGTGTCTTTAAATAATTAGAAATATTCATTTTAAGTCACTGTGTTCTTCTTTCCAGGAGAAACAGTTTGACTTGACATCAAAGGCTCTCTTTTCATGAACACCATAACTCGTGTGGAGCAAGACGTAACTCTTTTGGGAGGCCGGTTCAACTCGATGCTCGCGATTTTGCAGATAAGTAAGGAATGGAATTTTTTTTCCCCAGGTTCTGTTGCGCCCACCTTGAGGGAACGGCACATTTGTGGGTGGCCAATATCGCCCAATGGACAAGTTGGCCTGTGAGAGACTCATGATTAGTCTTGGATGTAGTCTGCCTTTTGCTTGAAATCAGATGGGAAAGCCTCTCGCTTTGTGTGACCCTGAACAGACATCACTCTGAGCTGCTCACTCATTTGCCCCCCAAAAAATGTCAAGGAAATTAAAATGTTTTGAACCATTAAAAAAAAATATGTTTATATTGCTAATTATCTCATACTCTCCAATTCAAAGCCTCTTACTCCATATAAACCACAGAACATATGTGCAAAACACAAGTGTTAAACTTGATAAATTACGTGCAAAGCAGTGAGCACAAATTCTGACCACACTGTAATTTAAAATCCTAATCATGTTGCACAAAACTTGTCTCTAAAAACGACAAACACTAATAATTTAATAATAATAATTGAAAACTAAATCAAACATATTTGAATGACGTAAAGTATACGGACCATTTAAACATTTATTTAACCTCACACAGCTCTCTATTTGTTAATTTTTCTTGGCAGTTTAGCTTTAACTTTTCAGAAATAAGTATCGTTTTGAGGTATTTAATGTTGGTAAATGTACAAAAAAGTCCAAATACTTCTCGGTGTTTGAATTCTGGTTGTTATGATGGAAATATTTTCTGAGGTGGTACTTGGAGGAACAAATTTGAGAACCACTGGGCTACTTTCAACGTGTATGTAACAAATGTACCGTTGTCGGTTTCCAATGCCTGCTCGAAGCGTGCATGTTGTTTTGCCACTTGCAGGTTGCTTTGCCCAACACCTTGTGCATGTGTGACAAATTATTTTGGGATAAACCTACATGAAATAAAACAGTGATGAACAGGAGTGAGTGTTTAATGGTAAAGGTAAAATTTTCCTCTGCTATTTCAGCATCATTTTTAACCGACACATGGAATAATTAGATTCCTCAGTGTAATTAAATCGAATACATTATCAATCAAATGACTAATCATATTTCCAGTGACTGGCATAGAATTCATGCAGAGTCAGAGTGAAAGAGGTGCTCATTGAAGGTGATCTACAGTTTTACAGTATAGAGTACTTGACAAACCAGTGAACCAATGAAAGATTTCAGCATTGCTAATTAAAACACATTTTGTGATGGGATACACACCAATATGTAGAGGTTATGACTGATATTTTAATGGTTAAATATTATTGTTAGCAATGAATTTTCTATAGCCACAATAATAATTGGAGTGTGAATAGTTGCTGTTTATCTATGTGTGCTCTGCAATTGGCTGGCAACCAGTTCAGGTGGACCTTGCCTACTGCCGGTGGACAGTTGGGATGTTAATTAGCACACCCATGTGCCTCAGTGAGGATACGCCGTATGGCTAATGGATGGGTAGATGGACAATATTACAGTAAAGTGTGTGTTCCACGACTGGGCTTTATGGATATTTATTTGTTGACAGCAGAACTTGGAAAAATCCCACAGGTGCATTATCAACCGTCATGAGGGTGTAAAGAATATTGCCACGTTAATAGAATTTGAAAGTAATTATCAGTATTTGGTCACTATATCTTAAAATCCGTATTTAGTCGTTTCATCCCGAAATGCAAAACTTTACAATGCAAAGTGAAAGTCAAATACTGTCTCAACAATACGCAGAAACACCCACATCTTATTTGCATCCGAGTTCATGTTAGATTGACTGACTCAAAGTGGAAAAGTGGCTGTGGCCTGATGACTCCACATTTCAAAATGTTGTTTACAAAACATGGATATCCTCCAGGCCAAAAAGGAAAATGACCATTCAGATTGTTTTCAGAGAAATGTTCAAAAGCCAGTATCTGCGTTGGGATAGGAGGTGTTGGCACTGCCCGTGGCATGAGTAACTTGCCGCCATTCGCCGAAAGGCACCATTGGTGCGAAAATGTCCAAACAGGGTTTCGGGCCACATATTCTGCCATCCAATCTCCAAATAATAGCTTTGTCAGGATGTTCCTTCTTCTTTCAGCAACGCCGAGCCACATTCTGCATGTTACAACAGCCTAGATTTGTAGTAAAAGAGTGTGAATACTTGACTGACTTGCTCACCATTCATTCCTGCCTTCTATTGAATTTGGGTGGCTCATTGTCAAGCACCAAATCCAATAATGGAGACCACAGACTTGTGCAACTGAGGCTGTACATCAAGCAAGAACCAAAAAGAATTCTCCTTACAAAGCTTGAACAATTAATGTCTTGCCCTGAGTTTCTTAATAATTATTGAGTGGTGTTAAAATAAAAGGTGACGTAACAGAGCCTCTTATCCAGCTTTTTTGGAACCCATTGCAAACATTCAATTAATAATGAGTGAAAATTTTCTTTACTGAGTTAACGGGAAAAAAAGCTCACTCCATATAACACTAAAATGTACGGCAGCGAGCCCACACAATGAACACAATAAACAGCAGAGCAGACACCTATGAGCAGCCCACACAGATTCATTGTACATTAGTTTCAAGCAGTTACCAGTCGGAAAAATAAAAGTAATGCTCGCCATAAATGTCAGAAAAGTCGGTTTGCCACAATATAGTGAAAAACTTGTCATCTTGGCCTGAAGAGCCGACATGTTTCCATTGCTGTCATTCCACGCTGTTCGAATGCACTTTAACACTCTGCATGTTGCATTGGATCACGATAGCGTACATTCTTTTTTGCAGTGTTAAAGTCACATGACTAATTTATGATGAATGTGTCCTTCCACAAAATGATTTCACAAGTTTTGCTGTTTTCCATTTAATTATCCCTTTTTACTGTTTGGTTTCTTACACTTACTTGATTGTTTCTGACTTTGAGCATTAAACGAACTACACAGCTGTCATCAAAGTTTATTTTTAATAAGCCACAGCAGCTATGCCAATGCGCTTGTCTTGACTCAGTCACAGAGAAAAAAAACATTGAAAGCTCTTCTGCGGCACTCCCGTTGGCGTGTTCATCGTGCCAAACTCAATGCATGAAGAGGCAATTTGTGGAGGACAAAGGATGCAAATTTCAATGATAAGCTTCAGAGAAAGAGCAAAAGTGACTGTCAAGTTTTGTTTAGGGGTTTTTTTTTAGTCACGAGCCCCAGAGAAATTTTGGAGGATTAACCCAACAAAAAACATAGTACAGTAACTCTATTTAATTGGTGCAACTTTCAGTCAGAAGTAAGATAAGATAAGGTAGGATGAGGACTAACACTAATTGTAATGAGTGGTTGATCGCCAGCCATTAATTTTGCTGCCAGTCTTGAAGGTACGACTGAGAGTAAGACGGACAAGATGTGCTAAATGATAAATTATTCATCTGAGCTGCAGTTATGGCTTACTACACTACCGCTATGAGGCCAAGATGTGCATAACAGTTATTTGTTATATGTATTTATTGATTTGTTTTGCTATGAATTTCATACAATCAATTTTGAATTGTTAATAATTTATTTTCTGACTACTCTTATAAGTCACGGGTGTTTAACACGAGGCCGGGGGAGTCAGATATGGCCTACCGCATAATTTTATGTGGACTACAAAAGTCATATTTGTCAATTGACTTCATGTTTCCTGCCAAAACATCACAATTGCAAATTGATTTGACTTTTAAAAATCTTGATATTTCAAGCCTTTTTTGTTCCCAATCTCGCTATTTCAATATTTTTTTTGTTTTATTGATACCTTTACCTGTTTTGTTTTGTGTATGTCAATCTTGCGTTTTAGTTGCTTTCACAGTCACTTCTTGAAATACTGTTTGGTCCCAGTGGCCCATGTGCATTTCATCCTGTTGACTTGGGACCCCTGGCTCCTTATATGAGGTCAACAGTCTCAAATTCTGGTCTTAAACTAGACAGTGATTATAAACTTGACTGTCAAATTGGTGCTGTTGTTTAAATCCAGCTTCTTTCATCTTCGGCAACTGGCTAAAATAAAACGTCTCATTTCTCATGAACACCTGAAGCAGTAATTCATGCCTTTGTCACATCTTGGCTCGATTACTGCAATGCGCTTTACTTTGGTGCCAGCCAATCCACCATGAAGCATCTCCAGCTGGTCCAGAATGCTGCTGCTCGCCTCTTGACTGGTACTCGTACACATAACCCCTTCACTGGCATCCCTTCATTGGCTGCCTATACATTTTAAACATCTTTCCAAGATCTTCAAATCTTTAAATGGCCTCACCCCTCCTTACCTCTCTGAGCTAATCTACCTCTACACACCTTCCTGACACCTCAAGTTTGCTGACCAGACATTATTAGATGTACTAAAAACTAATCGGAAGCTCAGAGGGGATCGAGCGTTTTCCGTTGCTGGTCCCACTCTCTGAAATGACCTGCCACTGAACATTCGGCAAGACCCCTCGTTTCCCGTCTTTAAAACCTGTTTCAAAACTCTCTTGTACTCTTTGGCATTCGACTCAGCATGATTCCGACTTGATTTTGGTTTCACTCCCTGATGCTTTCTACTATCTTTGTGACTGCTTTATTTCCTGTATATGATAGCTGTCCATGTTCAGCGCTTTGTTACAGCTTCACCTGTTGTTTAAGCATTATGTAAATCTATATGTATTATATTGTATTGTATTTCGTCTGTGTAAGCTCTCAGTCGTACAGGAGTGGTCCATCGATGAAAAGGTTTCTTCAGCCGTCATCTGTACTTCTTTGAAGGTGTCGGACGTTTCGCTTCTTATCCAAGATGCTTTGCTAAAGAATAAACGTCCGACACCTTCAAAGAAGTACAGATGACGGCTGAAGAAACCTTTTCATCGATTGTATTGTATTGTATTGGAGACAATACAATACAATAACAAACACAGATGTTAAGGACTTAACAATTTTAGTTTGGGTTGCTGATTCACGAAAGTTTTGAAAGTCTTGGGTGAAAATGAAATCGTCAAGTAGATTTTTTTTTCTGAGTAGACTTTTGCTTTGGACTGTGAATCTCCTTTGTCCAAAATTTCAAAAAGGCCTCTTGGCCGTATTCTGTATGACACTGCTTCAAAAGTGTGGTGCTAATAATACTTATAGATATTGAGATAATTACCGAAAAGTACACACTGCGTAGAATTGCATATGGTACAAAAGCCGTACAGCTGATTTGATTTTCTTGCATCATTTAAAACTGAATATTGATTACGACTGTCTTTATGAATAAGGCTTATTAGAAGTCACAAGATTATTCTCATGGGACCAGGTCTGGCCCAAGCCCAATTCCTGAGGAACGTTTCAATAACTTGAAGCTACCATGAAGTGATGATAGACAAAAATAAAGGAACGCTCTTTGTACTGTACAGTGTGTATTTCACTTCATTTGGAATGAATGACGTATTTTGTCATTATTATATTGAGTCGAACTATTGTGTATCATGATTGAAGTGATTTGTATCTCATTGTATAGCCTTACACACAGTGAATGGATAATGCGGTTGCAGTGTGTTGAGATACATATATCAGCCTCAGTGATGGAGATACACACTCCTAATAAATCAGTGTATAAAAGTAATGGATGGATTGAGAGATGACCTTTCAGGGTGCTGGTTTTGAATACGAAAATGGATGGATGGGGTGCATGCAATAAATGTACCTAACGTTGGGAACACGCAGTATTGTGTGCGGGGTCCTCGGCTGTTTGCGTGTGTGTATTCGTGTGTGCTTTTATCCCTCAGAGTGATTAAAGCAAGTGGGCGGCTGTAGCAACTGGTCTGCCTGTGTGGCTCGGCATAGCAGACATGTTTCTCACTGCTAGATATTACTCATTTCCTCAGTCGTTTGCACACACCAAAACATGCGCGCACACACACACTTGACACACAGTGGAGACAAATAGAGCTCTCAATTATTTCCCTTGATTTTGCTGGCTCGCCTATATCATTTCACACACAAAGATCAGAGAGTGTGTGCGACTGCAGATATTGACGAGTGTCAGCGTGGCAGAGTAAAGAGCTGAAGAGTGGGTTGAATCCACGGGACGTTTGGGATATGAATGGTACGCTACGCTGGGATATCTGCTCAGTTTGCACTCAGGTCAGTCTCTCGTCACAACTCCATCCAGCCGGCTCACTGCGCCCACATTAAGTTTGCGCTCACCAAGGGTGGCTGATTGAAAGCCGCACAGAGGCATGTTTTTGTGCCAAAAAGGCGGGATGATGTGGTGCCATTGAATACAAAGCTTTAATCCTGAATCTAAAATATTCCTGGATTAGTCTGCGAATTGTATTCAGACATATTTCTTCCAATTGAGCAATATTTATACAGATTAAAAAAACGCTTCAGATGAATTGCACTGATGAAAGAAATCATTGTGTAATGTGAAAGAGTGTTTTTCATTGCTATAATCAGCAAGGTTTGGTATAGTTCAACACTCCCACAGCAAAATGACGTCCTCGAAAGAGCAGCTCTATATACATGTGTGCACAGTGTAGGAGTCTTCTTTCAGAAGACATTTCACAGCAAACTCCTCCACATGCACAATACTCCTTTGTTTTCTCATACTGGTTGGCAGGGTTCAAAACAGGCTTATTTGCTGAAACATGTTTTTGACAAGGTTATCAAAAGGACTGGAGGGGGGGAAATGCATCTTAATAGTTTAGTTACAGTGAGTTAGTTTAAGGAATGTGGGAAAACCCGACAGTGCTTCAGGTACACAAAATAATAATGTCAAAGGTAATGATGAATGGTTAATGGATGGTTTGGCTTTTGAGGTATATTGTCCAACATGCTAGTGTTGTTTTCTCTGTTTCATTCATATCCAAACATGTTCGAAACCGTTTGGTGGACCAGACCCTGGACCAGCCACCAGGCAATCGCTGGACCAGTCAAACGTTTGGAATTCAAATGGTCTCAAATACATGATAGTGTCAAGAATTTCGAAGCACTTCACTCCTGATAATGCACAGTTGTGAACTGGAAGTCATTCCAGTTTATTAAGCCTCATCCACATCATAAAAGTGACTGAGAAAATATCAAGATGAGCAAAGCTCTTATCTGGGCCAAAGGTGCCGACTTTGAAGAATGTCAGTTATGAAACATTAATTCCATTAATAATTCTTCAGAATATCAAAGACTTAAGTATTCATTTTCAATACAGTTTTCTTTTTTTAAATAATGAAAAAATAACGAATGTACGGAAGGGTGTTTCCAAACACTTGACCTACACTCTTCATGTATAGATACAGGCGGCCACTCACATTAATATTCAAAACTTCACTGTGTGGGAACTGCACACTGACACAAATTTAACAGTCTGTCCGATTCTATGTTGTAGAAAGGAGGGGGTGTGGGGGATTCTCCTTGTGGTTTAGCTCAGCAGGAAAATAAAAGAGGACAAGTCATAGGTGAAATAACTGCTGAAGGCGATCCCGCAGCTTAACATCTGCCAAAAGCCATCAAGTGTATGTCTGCCTGCATGTCTCTGTGCATTTACGTCTGTCATTTGCTTATGTCATACATACATACCTCATACATTTGCTTCTCTTTATTGTCGATTATTTTTTTGGAGGGATGGGCGAGAACCAACCATGGCCTTATTCTTAGTTAGCGTTACTCACGGCGCGGCTGATATTCGACATTGGTGAGTCCCTCCTCAAACAGTAAACACACTACTCGTACTGTGTACATTGTGTACTGGTATCAATCTGAAAAAAAGTGGTATCAAAAACCCTTCATTTTAAACATAAAAGCCAAACTTTTAGAACGGCTTCATGGATCACTGAACTAAAAATGAAAAATGTTCAGCATCATCTCATCTCATTTTCCGTACCGCTTATTCCTCATTAGGGTCGCGGGGGTTGCTGGAGCCTATCTCAGCTGGCTTCGGGCACGAGGCGGGGGACACCCTGAATTGGTTGCCAGCCAATCGCAGGGCACACAAAGACCTACAACAGTCACTCTCACACTCACACCTAGGGACAATTTGGAGTGGTCAATCTGCCTGCCATACATGTTTTTGGAGTGTGGGAGGAAACCGGAGGACCCGGAGAAAACCCACGCGGGTCCGGGGAGAACATGCAAACTCCACACAGGGAGGCCGGACCGGGACGCGAACCGGCGACCTCTGCACTGTGAAGCCGGTGTGCTAACCACTCGACTACCGGGCCGCCCATTTTCTAGATTTATGCCTCTGATTTTACTGGTTTAATTTTCGGATTACCAGACATTTCAAGGAACAGCGAGATTTTAGCGTGTACATTGAAGTTACGGATTACAATTATTTGTTAATATTACCGCACCCAAAAGCCTTCATTTTCTTAAAAAGATGACCCTGCGCCTTATATGTAAAGTAATATTGAGCCACAATAGGTCTTGCAACTACTGTCAGCAGCCGCCGACTCCATTTCCCCCTGTAGAAGAAGTAGTGTGCGGTCCATGCATGGATATATACAGTAAAACGTAACCTCAGCCTATACTGTAGCGCCTTATAATGTGGCGTGCCTTATATTTGGAAAACTTTTGTATATTTGTATATTGTATTTGGAAAAGTGTTTTCATTCATTGAAGGGGCGCCTTATAGTCCTTATAGTGTGCCTTATAGAGTATATATTGAAAAAGTTTGAAAATACACCATTCATTGGGGGCGCGCCTTATACTCCGGTGCACCTTATACATCGGAAAATACGGTACTTTGGCACAAAATATGTGCGCCCATGTGAAACACAGCATCTCACACTCACAGCAAACTGCAACTTTTCAGCTTTCCACTCAGATGCATAAACAGCTTCGTTGTGTCCAACACTTCATCTGTTTTTGGACCTCACAACTTGTTGTGCAACAGTCTACCCGCCGTTCTGTGGAGTATCCCTATCTCACCTCTTTAACTGACAAGATGCGTGAGCAGACGCAGTTGCCATGGTGACAGTATGGTGGATGGCGAGACGGCGCTACTGTAGGTTGTTGCCGGGTGAGCGTGGGGCCAAGAGGCAGCGTGGCATTTTTTCTGTGGGGGTGGAGGGAACAGCTGAGATAACAAGATGGCAAGAAAAGGGCTCATTTTGATCCATTTCGTTTCGGGGGACGGCCTGGTGGAGGAGAATGAGCGGAGCTCCCCCGCACTTTTCACTGAATGAAAAAAGGCGCTGAAGTCTGAGACATGTCGGAGGATGCCAATGCGCACAAGAAAAACAAATAAACAAACACACACATTCTCCCATATCCCGAGCGACATGGCATGCAGTCACACAGTCGTCTCTTTTGACAAATATCGAGTTGGCATACGCAGCTCCTCACTATTCACAACAAGCGGTGCTGTCTCTGTCAGGTTTTGTGTGGGTGGTGACCAGCTTTGACTGTCACTGTGGGAGCAAGCAGTGCTGGCTGTGGGAGTAGTTGTGAGTCTGTTGGTGTCTGTGTGTGAAAGCGAAGAGCCGGAGGGGTGAATTTTGGAAGGGTAGTAAGGGGGCCTATAGTATACTTCTCGAGCCTGCCAGCGGGGGTAGTACATGAAATTAATATCAAAGCACATCTCCATTTTACAACGAAAGGTAAAGAGATGAAAACTCCAGATGTGTGGATGTGTGTGTGCGGGTGTGCATGTGTGTACGTTATTGCAGGGATGCACCTGCTTCATTTGCTTTATTTTAAGCCAACGTGTGGATAATGAGTAAGTTCGATAGTTTCAGTCCCACCACGCGACACTCTGGTAATGAGTAATTAGTCACGGCGATCAAAACAGTTCTGACCTGTTTAATGTTGGCAACATCTGACAGGAAGCGCAACTTCACAAATCCCAAGATTTATGACCTCGCAAACTGGGACAAAAATTATGTATTTGCAGTATTTAAGGATGATTTGGGATTATTTGTACTCGTGCAAGAAGTTTTAACGCAAGCTAATTTTTACGGCCATGAGACATTTATGTGCGCTATGATCTAAATGATTCTTTTGATTTATTCCTTGTGCGATGTATTTGTTTTGGTTAGTCAGAGAGACTTCTGCCGCGGGTGGTGTCACATGAATTTCTTTCAACAAACCAACGTAACCGCTCGTGAAATTTGACTCCATTTCGCCGATCAAATGGAGCTCGGCAGTCGTATGAGCGCACAAAGTTGTGAAAGTGACATGAAAGGAAGCATGGCAGGAAACAACAGGAAACGGCACACTATTCACTCAGGAGAGACATGTCAATCCAATCTGTTTACTCAAAGTTTTGATTGAATTGACTCCATTTTATTTTGTCAAGTAGCTGGATATAATAAAATTCTCTGGACCCACGCTTCTTTTTTAACTCATTCACTGCCAGATATGCAAAAATTTGTCACTCCAGTGCCAGGGTTTTTGTCATTTTCACTTGAATTCCTGGACCCACAGAATATTGTGTTTTAGGATTACATAAACATTCAATGTATCATAAGAAACTTTAGACTCTCTTCTTTCATCAGAAAAAAGAGTTAATTCCTAAATTTTATGGGTCTGGAGTTATATGAGCTTGAAATGAGGGTGGCTGTCCAAAATACAATGCAATACATACACATTGGTTTATACAGTATAGTGCTTTAACAATAGCTGAAGCTGGAAAAAAGGGTTAACATAAAAAGAGAATTGTTGCCCCTTGTGGAAGGGGAAAAACATTACCAGAGGGCAATGGCCAACACTTTATCAGCACCCAAACAAGAAAAAACAAAACGCGAACAAATTCGAGAATGCCGCTTTTTGTCATATTTTCAATTCCCGAATAAATTTGTGAATAGTAGTGAATGAGTTAAGTCGTTCACAGTGCAGAGGTCGCCGGTTCATGTCCCGGTCCGGCCTCCCTGTGTGGAGTTTGCATGTTCTCCCCGGGCCCGCGTGGGTTTTCACCAGGTCCTCCCTCATTTCAAAAATATGCATGGCAGGCAGATTGAAGACTCCAAATTGTCCCAAGGTGTGAGTGTGAGAGTGACTGTTGTGTGCCCTGCGATTGGCTGGCAACCAATTCAGGGTGTCCCCCACCTCGTGCCCGAAGACAGCTGGGATTGGCTCCAGCACCCCCCGCGACCCTAATGAGGAATAAGCGGTACGGAAAATGGATGGATGGATGAGTTAAGTCGTCGATCAAAATAAAATCATCTAGCTCCACATAAAAACAAATCAGGAGCCAATTTGTTTTTATTTTGTACAGCCACTTGACAAACCAATATCCAGTAAATTCAAGCCTGTTTTTTTCAATGTCCAAAATATTGGAATTTTCACATAGAACTTACTTTTTTTGTTTATATTTGATGATAAAGCATGAGTTGACTTCACGTCAAATAGTTATTGCACATACTCGTTATTCCTGTCAGCAGTTGGAGGGCATTATTTTTGCTGGAGTCAGATTACTGTATTGCAAACTCATACTTTAGCACAATTTTTTTGGCGAATGGAGCGCCTTCAGTGACCTCTACCAATCTCATTCATGCCGTCCTCTGCAGGTGAGTGTCTTCAACGCTGCAAAATCCACCGTGATCCAACAGTGATGCTCTGCTGCAGCCTTCCCCTTTGTGTGTCCCCTCCATTCTCCCGCGAGGCCCATGTGACCTAGCCTACGCCCACACGCAGGGGGCACCCACCGCCGCTGGATTCCACCCATGAATCCCAGCCCTGACCGCGGCAAAGAGTGCCTCCCTCCCAAGAAGAGGGAGTCTCGGCAAGGGTCGTCCGAACGCTACCTTCCGCCGCCCGATGAATTTAAACCCCCTGTGCCATTTCGAAGTAGGATTAACACGGGACGAGGGGAGAGCAGCAGGGAAGTCGGGGAAAAGCAGCGAGCTCTCGCTAGCCCAAACCCTCATTTCCTACACACTGCTCCATCCCTCCCTGCACCAGCACCCCTGCCCCTGCCGTGGCCCTTGAATTACACTTCATCTGTGTCCCTTCCGCTCTTTCAAGGGCATGTTGTGGAAAGGAGGGGTCCGGTGTCTCCGGCATGGAGAGATGATCCCCTCTCAACACCACTGCCTCACCACTCAAGGTGGCTCAGAGCTGAAGGGGCTCTTTCCTCCCCGTCCCCAGCTTGTTCTTTTAAGACTCCCTTCCCAGCTGATTCGAGGGAGACTTGGTCTTACGTTAACAGTGGCCGACGAGATTACAGCTCCTCTCTATTCTCCCCGACCTACCTGTATGGCCATACCCCTCTCTACCCTCAAGAGCCAAGTTTAGTGGAAGCCAGGAACAGATACCTGGGCAAAAGGCCCAATGGACTGGATGGGCCGGGCAGCGGGACTGCCTCTGCCCCCAGGCATTTGCTCCCAGGTGATTACAGACACAACAGTATCAGAAGTAGATTGGAACTGAGTCCACAAAGCTCCCATACCAATGGTGGACGGAGACAGCAGGACGATCTGACACCTCATGCTCAGTGCGGGGGCCCAATTTTTTCAGACTCTCAAGCTCAGGAGGGCCACGAGCCACATTCCTCACTGCAGGACAGACATCAGCAAAGGACGCCCACCAGCCCCCATTCACTGAGCCAAGACTCCAGGGCAGGTAGAGAGATATTACTGGATACCGTGGGGGCCCCTGCAGGTGAAGCTCACCTCTACTACTCTCTGGGATCGGTCTGCCAGCCCAGGCCTCAGACTTCCCAGTCCTACCCGTCATCCAGTCCCTCAGGAACAACACTGTATAACTTACAAACAGAGCCTTGCCCAAAGAAGCAGTGTCCAAGGAACTCCCCCAACTCACCACATGGTCTTCTGAATAGTCATGACCGGTCCCAAAAGGACCATGACAGAGACCAAGACAAAGACAGGGAAAACGTTCAGCACAGGAACCGAGAACCAGATAACGACAAAGAGAAGCACCTGAAACATAACAGGGATTATATTCACGTCTCACAACATGCGCCTTACCCTCCACCCCCTGCGCTCCTACCTCACTTCACCAAGGGGTCGCTCATTGAGTTGTCCAGCGGGCAGTTGAAACAGGTAGAGGAGCTGCAGACAGAGGACTTCTTGAGGAGTGCTGATACGTCGCCAGAGTTCCACCTCAGCACCTGCACGGTGTTGCTCATTTCCCCCAGCAGTGCGCAGGGTGTCAGCCAACTGCAGGTCCACCTCACAGACCGCAACACTCAGGTAAGCAAATCTCATCCAAAAGAGACTTGCACAAATTACGTTGGCTTTGCAGGCTTGTGATTTCGCCCTCCCAAAAAATTGACCTCTTTACCTGAAATCCTTTACTGCAAGGATGGGCATGTAAACCAAGAAATTCTTCAGAACAGTGATTAAAAAAAAAAAAACGTCTATGTTTCCCTGGTAAAATGGAGGGAATCGTGAAGAAAATTGTAAAGAATCCCAAGTTTTTAAAATTGTGTGTGTGTGGGGAGGAGAGGTTTAACAATAAATAATTGCCGAATTACAAATATGCAGTAGTGGGTTGTAATTTTTAATTGTAACATCACTAATAGATGGCAGACATTTCTTAGCTGAGCTTACACTGGGTCTGAACACTCCCTTACATTACAACGTGACTAGGCTTAATATATACTGTGTATATTTTTGGAAGGTTTTTAATAATTTACAGGACACAAATAGTATCGTATTTTCCGGTGTACAAGGCGTTCCGGAGTATCAGGTGCACCCCGAATGAATGGTGTATGTTCAAACTATTTTCATATATAAGATGCACTGGACTTTAAGGCGCACCTTCAATGAATGAAAAATGTTCTTCAACTATAATACATAAATATAAAAGTGTTCCTAATATAAGGCACACCACATTATAAGGCACTACAGAAAAGGCTGAGGTTGCACAATTTCGGTGGCTGCTGACAGTAGTTGCCAGATCTTTTGTGGCTCAATATTACTTCACATATAATAATAATAATACATTTTATTTTAAGCGCCTTTCAAAGCTCTCAAGGACACTTTACAATCACAGACAAGAATATATACTATAAGAAATAAAATACAATTACAAATAGAAACAAGAGATAAAGCTACACAGAAAATGCAATTTTAAATAGGTGGGTTTTGAGATGGGATTTGAAGCTGGGAAGAGAATCGATGTTACGAATCTTGGAAGGAAGTGAGTTCCAGAGTTTGGGGGCAGAGCAGCTGAAAGCTCTGAGAAAATGCTTTCTTGTTACACATCCAGTTCTGAAGATGATTCAAATAGGTCTGAAGAGGAAAGCCGACATTTTCGATTAAAGAAGGTTTTCTGGGTCGTTTTGATGGCTCAAGACTGACGTGTAGTGTCACAGAAAATGCAGAAGATGGCGGCAGAGCTCGCGTAAGGAATTAATCAGCCAATTTCCACGGGCTGATTAATTCCTTACACGGAGCTTTGTCGCCCTCTTCTTCCTCTTTTCGGTGCAACACGAAGTTTTCAGACCAAACAAGTACAGCAAAATGCATTGACGTGATGGAAGGACTGCTACAATGTGTCCTTTTTTCGGTCAGGGGCGTTCCTTCAGTGACGTTGGGTGAGGACTTGTCACAAACTCAAAAACAAGACTTCCGGAATATTCAGCGCGAGTCTTAAAACGTAAAATATAGCTTTTGCGGTGGAATCTTTGTAAAATACACTCAGTAGAAGTCATTTGAAGCCATTTTACAAATTATGGACACAACTTGTCCGGAGACGTCGGTTGTCCTTTAAATGTATAAAGAAAAAATTTAACGTTGATTCTATATTTGACCAGGAGCCAGTGGAGCACTTGGAGGACAGGGGTGATGTGATGAAAGGATGAGGTTCTGGTAAGGTGCACCTGCGTAAAGGTCTTCTTTCAAAGAAAATCAAGGCTCTTGAGTGCGCCTTAAACACTGGAAAATACGATACCTTGATAATATTAACAGTTGAATTATGTGGGAAAAAAATCCAAAATGAGTTCTTGCACTTAATGTTTGTTTCTTAATCAACAGAGTTATGTGTGCTTGGTGGTCACTTTTATTTGAAGAAAAAAAATAAAATACAGGATGTGGCTATTTTATGGTTGGCTCCAAAGCATTTGTAGCTCGGTTGAGATGGACGATATTTTATACCTGGTATGTATTGAAATATATTTAGAACATGGATTTTGGAAATGTTTTGTTTATATTTAAAATAGCACTTTTGTCCTACGACTGTCTGCGAAGCGCGTGGTCCTTTGTGGTTCCTCAGTAGCACTGTTGACAATCAACACCTCTTCCAGTCATGAAGTTGCCCATACCAGCATTTTCCAAACGTAATTTAGTTAGCCTGATATTTGCTTTTTCTAAGGAGTTCCTGAATGTCTTGGTGGAGTATCCGTTCTTCGTCCGGGACCAAGGCTGGTCTTCTTGCTGCCCTCAGAGAACAACTCAACTGTATGGCCTTCCCTGCCGTCAGCTCACACAGGGGGATGTTTGCCTTGCTCTCACTCCAGCACCCAAGCAACTCCACAGGGCGCTTGTGCGTTCCTCCTGCAAGGTCCAAGGCGCACATCTTCCCAGGGGTTGGGCAGGAGGCTCAGGCAGCTCACACAGGGCGAAAATGCCACCACCTCCTCCCCCTCCCCCTTTCCCCCAGCACTCGCCTCTCACCGGGGCTCTGCATATCCCGGTTGCAAAACCTCAGACTCGAGAGCCCGGGCGCTCTCGGAAAAGGCGCTGGTCGGCCCCTGATGTCCTTCCCTCGCCAGGTACTGATGAAACCCTCCTGGATTTTCCTCAAGGCTCCAAGCTTATGAAGTGGCAGTAGTAACTTGCACATGCACACGTTCAGCAGTAAGCACATGTATACGTGTCACATGTATATATGTCTCTGTTGCTCCCATTGGGGTTGCAGATATGGAAAAAAAGAACAATCAAAAATTACGGGTGTTCACACTGCCGCCCTCAGGCTTAAAATTCGACCTGTGGGCCCCCTTTTCCCTTCTCCTCTCCTCTTTTGTTCTCCTTGTTTCCTTGGCAGTGAAAGGAGCAGCCACTGAATCATGTCTGGGTGGCTCCTTGCAGACACACTGAAGACATTAGTGAGACAATCAAGCGCTCGTCTGTGTTCACTTTGTTTATGTAACGGGTCGTCCCACAAACACATATTTACCGACAGTGTTGTCCTGCAGGGTATCAATTCTTCAATCAGTGTTATGAAAGTAAGCACTATTCATACATTGCAGACACGTACACATGTAATGTATGTATGTATGTATGTGTGTGTCCGTGCGCGCTTGCGTGTATGTCTGTCTGTGTGTGTGTGTGTGTGTGTGTGTGTGTGTGTGTGTGTGTGTGTGTGTGTGAGTGCTTGCGTAAGTACGTATGTATGTGCGAGCGTATGTATGTATGTATGTATGTATGTATGTATGTATGTATGAGAAAAAACGGTTAGCTACAGTGATTATGCTAAACAGATTTAATGCAACTTTGTCCAGATACGTTCGACTCTTTCTTGCTTTCTCAGTTATGTTCGTCTCTTTCCTGCTTCTCAACTATTGTGTCCGCGTTGGTCTGGGCAGGCAAGATGAATGTAAGAGCGTGAGCGACTCTTTGCCTTTTTTAGATCTTATCACCACCAAGTTGTTTGTCAAGGCATTACTCTCCAATTTGTTCTTAACATGATCTTGAAGAAGAGATGGGAGAACACTAATAAAAACTGTGTATGAGATTATTGTGCCCACATGGACAGATATGGACCATAGTCTGCACAGTTTTTTTCCATTAAAAGCTGAATAGTGGAAAGTGTGCAGTGAGACGGGAGAGTAATGGTGCTAATAACACGCTGGAACATGATGCTTTATTCATATCCATGTCATTTTTATGTACTGTATACAGTATGTCTGAAAGCAGGGAAAATGATGAAAGTATTTTCAACTCTGATACGGGTATCTCCTCTGATTCAGCACACTCTTTCACTTTAGGTTTTGTGACTAAACTCCCTGTTAATTATTCCTTCTCAATGTCATAGCTACGAAATGTATATTTTTTAAACTTGTGAATCTGTTACATGATGTTCGCTGGAAATAAATGGGGAAAAAATATTCTTCGTACTTGTGATTTATTCCAAGGATTTACTCAAATCTGTAAAAAAACAATTATTGCGGTACGCAACAATAATACTTAGTGGGTGTCGGGTCGGGTGGAGACTTCCGGCAGTCATCTTTTAACCTCGGCAACTTTGAATGTGGACGGCTCGGTCATCGAGTGGTTAGCCACTTCACAGTGCGAGGCCGTGAGTTAAAATCCCACTCCACCCCCCCCCCCACTAGGGTTCCGTCGCACATTCGAAAAACATGCACGGCAAGAGATGCACATTTCACGGTAAGATCAGAGCATTGTCATCAAATGGTGAGTATAGTTTTTGCTTTTTTGAATGTTGCTGTGCCGATGACCATTTTGTGTTTGGGAGCCTTTTACTGAGCGAATTGCTTGTTCTGTAGCCACAAAGGGACATAAGTCTTCTTGTGCCGATCCCAAGCCCGGATAAATACAGAGGGTTGTGTCAGGAAGGGCATCCGACGTAAAAGCTTGGCCAAAACAAACATGCGGATCAAACCTCTAAAGATGGAGGACACTGATTTGCTGTGGCGACCCCGTCAAGGGAAAAGCCCAAAGGAAAAGAAGAACTGTGTATATATGGTCACAATTTCCCATCTGTAGTTGCCTTTGGAAAATGCATGATGATAATGTTTCTCACATAATTTTCAACATTTTGGTTAAATATGAAAGCAATAAGTTGACAGGGTTCAATGTGCTGGAAAAAATAACATACATTGAAATCCCAAATCAATTATTTCCCTGAATAAACTTTTGGTGGCAATGTCTTGCATGATAGAGAAGCAACCTTTTTCGGGTTTATGTTGACCCCACTGCAGGATGATTTTCTTGACTAGTGACAGGACTGTCTGGATTTTCCTTCATCTCCTGCAGGTGACACTTCTGCAGCAGTTCCACTGCAAACACGGGTACCACCTGGACCGGGCAGGAGGTTAGTGTTGTATAAAATTGAAGTTGCACCACACTCTACTGGTACTTGCAGGATACTACAACTGATTTCTAGTCACAGCATTTGTCTCAGTGTAAATTATGTATGCTACGGTATAGTAGTAGGAGCCCTAAGGTGACATGGGAGTTCTACAAGAGTACATTTTAATGTACGTTTATGTACTTCCGGGTAAGCTTGGATATTGTCGCCCAGCTGTTTGAGAGATGACGGTTAGCTTAACTCACTCAGACGGTATGCAAAATGTGCCAGGGTTTTTGTCATTTTCACTCAAATTGCAGGACCCACAAAAATGACTTTTATGACTACATAAACATTCAATACAGTGTTAAAAAAAACTTAGACTCTCTTTCATCAGAAAAAAAGAGTTAATTCCTAAGTTATATGGGTCTGGAGTTATTTGAGCTTGAAATAGGGGCAGTTGTACAAAATACAATACATTACATACAGATTGATTTATATAGTGCTTTAACAGCTGAAACTGTAACAAATCGCTAGCATGGACAAAAGGCAAATGCTGCCCTGTCGTGGGAGGGAAAAACATTGCCAGAAGTCTGACGCTTTATCGGCACCCCCCGCAAGAAAAAAGGAAAGCACAACAAATTCGGGAATGGCGCTCGACGTCATGCTTTTCCATTCACGAATAAATTTGGGAATGGCAATGAATGAGTTCATGTGTCTTTCGCTTATTTAGAGACTGTGCTCAAGATCCATAACTGGTTTGATTGATGTCCATTTCAAAGTGAAACTCAATCAAACTGTCCGCCAGTGAAAATGCTTCATCTTTGTTGCTTTCGTTTAGAACAGGGGTGTCAAAAGTCTTTTTTTTTTTTTGCCACGGGCCACATTGTGGTTATGTTTTCCTCTGGAGGGCCGTTATGAATTTGGGGAAGCCATTAGAATGTTTAATCCCATCCACATATTATATATAGAGCGCACAACAAATTAATGAAGAACTAGTTTTCAAATCTGAAGTCAAGAATAATGACTGATAGTCTGGTTTACATCCAAAAATATGAAATTTTGGTTAGGATTTTAGCAAGCATCATGGAATTTCACAAGGTTGATTTGCTTTCGCGGGCCGAAATAAATGATGTGGTGGGCCGGATTTGGCCCCCGGGCCTTGACTTTGACACCTGTGGTTTAGAAGATGAAAGTACATAAATGCAAATTTTAAAAATATGCTCCCTCGCAAAAAAAAACACTGCTTCATCTTGCAATATTTGGGAGAGAAGGCAACATTTTTTTTTCTCCTGTCCATGTCACTTAAAGGACTACCGACGCCTCCGGACAAGTTGTGTCCATAATTTGTAAAACCACTTAAAATGACTTCTACTGAGCGTATTTTACAAAGATTCCACCACATATAGCTATATTTTACGTTTTAAGACTGGTACTGAATATTCAGGAAGTTTTGTTTTTGAGTTGGTGACGATACCGACCGTGACGTCACGGTAGGTATCGTCACTGACCGAGAAAGCAACACACAATGCATTTTGGGTACTTTGTTTGGTCTGAAAACTTCGTGTTGATCCGTGTTGATGGCGAAATTAGAAGGAAAACACATAAATAATGTGATGGTGAATCGTTGTGTGTTGCACCAAGACTACTATTTGATACTAGCTGACACAAATCCCCAGCAGACAAATCAGCCCATTTCCAACGGAGCTTGGGTGCCATCTTGTGCATTTTATGCGACGCTACGTTGGTGTCCTGACAGCTCGAATTGATACGGGAGGACTTCTTTAATCGATTGCAAACATTTCTGCTTTCCTCTTCAGAACTATTTGAATCATATTCATAACTGGATGAGTAACAAAAAAGCATCTCTCCGAATCTGAAGCCATTGTTTTGATTCTCGAACAAGGCAAGACGTCTTTCTGAAAATCCCCAATTCGCAGCTCATTTTGTTATAGTTTTAGCACACTTTAAGTCATTTTTATTGGTGTTTTACATTTGACTAAAAATATCAGCCTGAGTATTTTGGATATTTTGGATGCTATAAAATGTTTGTCTGATGTCAGTTAGGAAACAAAAAATGTGTCGGTTGTCCTTTAAGGGGCCCCATATATAATACAGAGGTGAGGTTTTCTTCAATAATTAGTCAAATCATGACCTCAGAATTTTGACCCACCTGTACCATGACAAGCTTTTTGGTTTTCGGGATTGATGGGTCTGGGTACTCTTCCCCAAAGCAGAGTTCAATTGTGCAATTGGGTGGTGCTCCATTTCCTTGTAAACAGCTCTTCAGATCTGTGCACATGTTTGGATTTCTCTTATACAACAATTCAACAATTGATGTTACTTGCGAAAGTGTGATTCACAATGGCTGATGTTTTGTCAACATGGTGTTCAGCAATTGTTTCAAACTAACAAAACAAACCACAGTCACTCACCATTGAGAAAGGTGGACGTGTCCAGCAATTTGAAGGTCTTCTCCCGTTCCAATTTATTTGGCCTGTCCATGTGGGGTGCCAGGGGGCCACTCCAGTACACTCTGCCCTGGCAGAACCGCTTGATGAACAGCCCATCAGGAGCAGCCCATAAGAGTACGCCACTTTCCAGATGGCAGAGAAGTCGGGTTATTGCGTCCGCTGTGCATGACGACATGTGTTTGGGATTTGGGGGAGGGAAGTGGAGCCGTTCTGTGGTGCAGCGGCCGTATATACGTTCGCTTCCTAAAGGGACACGACCCTGCAGGATGAAGCACCCGTCGGGACTCTTGGTGGTACACCTCACCACGCTTTGACCTTGATAAAACAGTGTCACCTGCATTCGAAAATCTGTGAACGCATGCAAATTAGACGGCTGTTCGGTGATATGTACGGTATTTAACCCCCCTCCGCCATCTTACCTGATATGGCATTTAGAGCGGTGCAAGCCCTTAATGCAGAATGCTGTGAGGGACTTGTTCTCCTTGTCAGCTCAGAACACTTTTGTTTCATCATTTGATCATCTAAGGGTGGAGGAAAAAATCAAGAATCAGCACTTTGCGTGAACTGCGTAGCTCTCTCTAGCTCAATGATGAGGCAAGGCACATTTTTAAAGTTTGAAAAATCCCACAGCACACCACTAAACAAAGTGGTCACAAAAAGCATGCCTGTCAATTTATATATTTTCCCCAAACCGGCAAAAGTAATCTTCAATCATATATTTTTTTTTTATCGCTGTGTACAATCGGATTGATAAAAAGTGTAACGTGCACATGCGCGGGAAGCTGTGGGAATTTCCGCTTGTGTTAGCGATTTTAGATCATTTCAAATAATGTATGGCGTACTATAACTTTTATACGGGAATTGTAATCATTTATAAGGACAGATATTAGTTCAGATTGACAGGTATAAAAAAGAAGCGTAAAGTGTCCATTTCATACTTTTTGCCATCTAATAGAAGATTATTTTTTTGTCAGTATACATTCCCGACATAGATGGACAGAGATACATTATTTGTTATGGATAAGGAACTTTCTTACCAAATCCATAAACATTTGATGATGATCCTAGTGCAGCGTGTTCGACCGGAAACAAATTCCTTGTGTGTTCTACATACTTGGCGATAAAGATGATTCTGATTCTGATTTGATTGTTTCCTGTTAAGATAACAATTATCCGAGCTTCTTCAAAGTTTGACAACTTCTCGTTTTCCGCCCTGTGAAGTTTTCCTGCCAATCGTAATAGCTCAGTCCTGTCACTACAACAGACATCTGGTATGTGGCCCAATATGTGGCGGATGTGTGTGTGCATGTGCGTGTAGTTTCTTGTGCACTCCACACAATATAACCCAGTCAGAAAACGTGTGTTTAGTCTGACCTCTTAATTTGTGTGTCTCTCATATTTGAAAAATATGCTAAGATGTTGTGCATCGGTAAGAGTCAATGAAGAACAGATTCCAATTTGTAATGCATACTGACCTGGATGCCGGCAGCTGAGTAAATCTTTCACTTTCACATATGCGCACGCACACACAAATTCGCACTTTCAAAGACCGGTTTGAAACATGACAACTGTGTCACGTTTCGGTTTGCAACCAACGGGTGGCACTGTAGCTGCACAGGTGTTGGTCGTTTTAATCAGTGGCAGTGAAAAGGACTCCTGGCATGACCATTCAGTGTCGGGTCATTGTTTGTTTCACCCTGTCAGGTTTGTTTCGTCTTGTCATGTTTTACTCATGGTTTTATTTACTACTTTGGACATTTCTGTTTTGATGAATTTGTTGTTCGAGATTTTGTTACTGGTGACTTTATTTAATACAATTTGTCAAATACACCCTGTTCCTCCCCCTGTTTGCTTTTTTGGGGGCCACCATCACCACCTTGCAAATCCTAACAAACTGGATTTTAAAAAATGGTGGACATATTCTGGTGAGTTGGATATTCACGTTGTGAACCCTTTTATTTTGTCCACTTATTAATAAACAACTCAACGCTGTGGAGCTGTGTGTCTCTTTATGTCGCAAAAATTAGGATCTTACCGGGTTTTCTTTGGTCTTCTTCTGGCTCTTCTTTGTAAGCTTGAAAACATTCCTTTTTGACAACAAACAACGAGGCACAGGTTGAGGTAAGGCCATTAATATCACTCCAGCAGAGAAATGACAAGGAAGATGTGCCTTTACAGCATATATCTAATTACACTGGATATCATGGTTCAATATTATATTCATATTTTTTTTTCTTCTTGGTTGTCTGACCAAAAATGAGGCCTGATTGAAATGCCCCTACCGCATCATTCCAAATAGGGCTTTTGTTTTGTTGATACAGATGTTGCTGCCATATGGTGCAAGTTATTTGTGGGGGGTTGTTGATGTTTTTATCTAGACTAACCTGTTTGTCTTGGAAATCAGGGCTCTTTGGCGATGTCTTAACTTTGCTGATTATGTGGTCCTTTGTGTGTGGAGACTCTGTGAAGAAACAATAAGGATTTGCTCCTCATGAAGCTCATGAAGATATGATTCCAAACACTGCGATTCAAAATATTCTACTTACCACTTTGGCAAGCATTTGCATTGCCTCGCTGAATTCGGTACACTTTATAAGGCTCGGAGCTGTCCAGCTGGCTAAGCTCATGGACAACTTGGAAGTCTGTGCTCTTGTTCAGTGCGCAGCGCAAACGAGTCTTCCACAAAGTGGGATTGTCCTTGTCTCGTCCCTCCCTGTGTTTGCCCTTGTGCAAGGTCCAGGCCTGAACACACAAACATTCATTTGCATGTTCAACAACTGAATTTGGGGTCTTGACTGAATTTCAAAAGTTCTCAAATGATTCATGGGTTGCCCCTTATATCGCGTGTTTCTACCCTTGGTCCGAAAATCACTTTAAACTATTGATGGCAGACCATGAGGAGCAATTGGGGGTCTTGCCAAGAACAATTATTTATTATATATATTTTTTTTTCAGTAGGCTCACATACATACATACATACATACATACATACATACATACATACATACATACATACATACATACATACATACATACATACATACATACATACATACATTACATGTGTATGTGTCTGCAATGTATGAATAGTGCTTACTTTCATAACACTGATTGAAGAATTGATACCCTGCAGGACAACACTGTTGGTAAATATGTGTTTGTGGGACGATCCGTTACATCAACAAATTGCAGGCTAAAATTTGATGTGTATGTGGAACTGTCACAGCTTGAATTGAAGCGCATTTACGTGGGACAGGAGATGTGAGACAATCTCTTTTCGTCAATGGATGATACAGCTTCATGTTTGCTTTCAATATTTAGCTTGTAGCAGATGTGCACATTTCACCGTGACTTCCCTGATCCACTGGTGAAAAGGACAGTTTGATCTACTCCTTTCATCTAGAACTGATTCATACAACAGAGGGTGCAGAAAGTGCTTAACATTGAATGACTGCCGTATATGATTGGATATGATAGTTGTCCGTTTACGGCAGTTTGTATGTAGCTTTTTCTGTTTGAAAGTGCTCTCTATAAACAGTAGTTGATTAAATCTAGTCTTTTATTACATTTTATGATTATAAATGTTTTTAACCATCCATCTGTGCATTTTCCGATCGGCTTTATTCTCATAGGGGTTGTGTTGGTACAGGAGCATATCCCAGCTCTCTTTGGGCAGTAAGCAGGGGACACCCTGAACGGGTTGACAGATAATTGCATGGCACACATTGACAAACAACTATTTGGACTCACACCCACACGGAGGGAAATTTTAGAGTTCCTCATAAACCTGTCATGCATGTTTTTGGAATGTGGGAGAACATTCAATCTCCATACAGGGAAATCGAACCTCGAACCTCTGTACTGTGAGGACGATGCACGACTTAGCCGATGACCCTATCGACCACAGGGCCGCTCATGATATATTATCATAATTAAGATATTATGATTGAATGTAAATTATACAACTGTGAAATACAATATTTCAAAATCTTCTGAATATTTACATGTACTTTCAAAGTTATTTATACTGTAGTTCCTGCTGTTTATATGCAGTAAAAATGACGATATGATTCTGAGACAATTCTGTACATTTCGATTGTCAGCAAATCAAAACGGAAGCAGACGAACTATTAAAGGAAGCAAACGAGCGTCTGGTCTTGCGGCAATTCTCAATGTCAAAGTCGCCGAAAGATGACCTTGAAAAGAGCAGCGTCGTCCGTTTGCCTGTAGTCCTTCTTGGCTGCGTGCTTCCAAGGAATCCTGAACATGGTTTTGTCCCGGTCTTCCCAACAAAGACCCTGATAGTCGCCGCTGTCTACCTGCGCGACGAGCCACTCTTTCAAGTGCGTCCTAGACCCTTCCTGCATCTTCATCGGTCTCTTCTCGGCCTCAGTCCAACTAATTGCCCCTGTGGCAAAGCCGTATTGCAACTCGAGTCCAAGTTGACGACAAAAGAAGTAATGACAGAGGCCGGGGCGCGTGTACAGCACTTCACGAGGTGTTTGGGTACCGAAAGCGAAAGTTTGACCTGCGCGCTGCATACTTTCGGTTTCCAAGTCACACAAACAACCTCAAACCATCAGACATATACGAGGATTACAACTCAGGCAAAGGTCACATATAAAGAAACGAAAGTGCTTTACTTCAACGACTTCGATCAAATTGCCGTTTAGCAATTGACTCTCTAGTATTCGTTGCAGGATTATTATTTGCAAAAAACATTGGACACGCACGCACGAAGAAAATAAATAAGGGCATTGTGCGGAACGGGTGAGATTGAAAGATATGATTGGAAGTATAAACATTCAACATAATAATAATGACAACATAATAATAAAGACAATAAACAAAATAATAATAATAATAATAATAATAATAATAATATGGAAGCCCCCTCAGATTCGAATTGTCATAATTCAACAAAAATAGGCAGTGTTTTTTGGCCATTAGAGGGCAGTGTGATTGTATTTGCTTGCCTATACAATACAATACTGTACATCCTAAATTATATAGCGCTTTCACAACAGTTGCAGCTGTAACAGTGTTTCACATAATAGTCAACATAAAGCAAAATAATAAACACAGCAGTACCATACAATCATGGACAGTTGTGCAGTCTCTCTCTCTCTCTCTCTCTCTCTCTCTCTCTCTCTCTCTCTCTCTCTCTCTCTCTCTCTCTCTCTCTCTCTCTCTCTCTCTCTCTCTCTCTCTCTCTCTCTCTCTCTCTCTCTCTCTCTCTCTCTCTCTCTCTCTCTCTCTCTCTCTATATATATATATATATATAATAAAGTCACAAAATCATACTGCAGCACAAAGAGTAATGAAATCATCACCTGTAATATTATTAGGTACACAATCTAAAATTATTTAATTTATGATCATTACCCAAAATGTATCCATTCATCCATTTTCTAATTCACTTATCCTCACGAGGACAGCGGGTGTGCTGAAACCTATCCCAGCTGTCTTGGGGCAGTAATTGCGTTGCACACTGAAGTGGTTGGCATCTAATCGTCGGGTGCACATAGAGTCATAGATGATTAAACATTCGCACTCACAATCACACCTAGAGACGATTTAGTTTCAACCTGCCACGCATGTTTTTGGAAAGTGGGAGGAAACCGGAGTAGTCGGAGAAAGTCCACACAAGCACATTGACGTCATGCAAACTGCAAAAAAAAGATTTAGCGCCTCAGTGATGTTTTTTAGCAGTCTGGGGCACTGTGACCCATCGTTGATAGCTTCCAAACAAATACACCACCTTGAATATGACAGCTTTTATTACAGCAGAGAACCTGAACATGTCAGGAGCACAAAATGGTGCTCGGACAAAGCCCCGACTCTGCACAAGTCCCCTCCCTCATTTTGTGAAAACAGATTTCAAGTTTGTGTATCACATTCCACTAATTAAATAGTCACATTTTCCATGACAAGTGTGCATATAGTCCTGTCAGAGTCATTTTATGCTTTTGTATCCAACCATTCTCTATACCACTGCCCTCATTAGTGTGGTGGGTGAGCTGGCGCTTAGCCCAGTTGACTTTAGACGAGAGGCAGGATCCACCCTGGTCAGTCAATCCCCGGGCCATTTTAGGTTTAGGGCTTTGCGTGAGAAACAAAGCTGTCAGCATCACAAACAAACAAACCGGACTGACATCTCAAGAAATAAATACACTATTTGCTTGGTATGAGAACATTATTTACAATTCATTTATAGAGTTCCTTAAGTCCAAAGTTGCATCCAGGTTCTCTTGTAGGAAATAAACATCTACAGCAAAAGAAGCTACTAACACAACCGAAAACAAACAAGATTGTTGATGTTGAATGACTACACGGCTTAAAATGTATTGTATACACAGTAGAGAGCACAAATGTTTGTGTGTGTGTGTGTGTGTGTGTGTGTGTGTGTGTGTGTGTGTGTGTGTGTGTGTGTGTGTGTGTGTGTGTGTGTGTGTGTGTGTGTGTGTGTGTGTGTGTGTGTGTGCGCGCGCGCGTGCTTGTGTATAATTTAAAATTCCATTTCAGCCACACAACAGTGTTTACTTGGAGACAACCCTGTCGACGAAACGCGAGCTTTTTGCATGCAGGAAGTTGTCTTGAACCACATGTGCCAAAACAAATCAGGATTGTGTCTGACGACATGAGTTCATGTGTGTGTGTGTGCACTCGCGTTAGTATGTGACAAGGTGATCCGCATCTAGTGGCAGCCACAAGCTCTGACCACCATGTTGCGGTACTTTTTGAGGATGACATTGGAGCTGTCGTCAAAGTACAACACTGAGATGGCGTGGAGCTGCGTGGGAGCACAGCAAGGCTTGGGAACTGTGTCCGGGTTGATGAAGTGAACCTGCGTGTGCCAAAAGCAGAAAAAAGAGGTGCATGGTCATTTAGGATTTGCTACATCTATGACTGCTTCTAACATAAAGGCATACGTACGAACAGTGAATGAGATTATAGTCAATGTTGAATGTTATTGGTTCTGTTAATTTTTCATTTTTTAAGCGCTTTGTTTCAGCTGCAGTAGTTGTCAAAGCGCTTTATCAATAAAGATGCAGGGATGCAGATGGGAAATTTAAAAAAGAGGCCTGCTTGGCCCCCTCGGGTCTGAAAAGGGGGACAAATTCTAAAATGCATGGGCTCGATTTGACTGTATTCCCCAAGTATACAAAACCGATTGAAACAAACAAATAGATTCATTGGAGCATTACACTTCTAAATTGCAAATGAAAAAACATTATTTCACTAAAATCTATGTTTCTAATATATCAACAAACAATTTTAATTTAAGTCAAATAATTTATTCATACATAAAAGAAACCAACATTTTTAATTTTCTTTAGTTACTACACAATGAATCCTGTGCTATTTTGAGATTCTACACCGGTATTACAGAGAAGACAAACAGAAACAGACAGCACAATATTTCTTACTAGTGTCTAATTCAACAAATTTCTTTGCTAGTTGTACTAAATTCATCCTGTCTACTTGATATCTAATTAAAACCAGATTCTTTTCTTACAGACAGTGTATTGTAGGTCTTCAAATACCTAACATGTTTCGGCGTATGATTCCGCCTTCATAAGAGTGTCGAAGATGGACACTCTGATGAAGGTGGAAGTATACGCCGAAAAATGTCAGGTATTTGAACACCTACAATACACTGTCTGTAAGAAAAGAATCTGGTTTTAATTAAATTTCTTTGCTTTGAACATTTCCACTGTGCAGCAACAGCTCTGAAATGTTTCACATACAGCCACTAAATTTAAATCATTAACACCAGTTTGCTGCAACGAATTGTCACGACGCTCCGCAGACTCATTCAATTGTTTCATAAAAACGAGAATATGCTTGTTTGCTGACTGTTTTTAATGTCTTTTAGAGTTTTACTCCTTTTCTCACGCTCCATCCTGCAACCATCCGCAAAGATTGATGTAAATAATGCTATGCACCATGGGTAAATAAATACAGTGATACCTCCGCATACGAACGCTTCAGCTCACGAACGATACGTATCGCCTCACGAACATTAAATTCGCAAGCATATAGTCTTGGCTGACAAACTAGTTTTCGGCGGACGAAACAAACCACACAGCGCCACGGTGGCTGGCAGACTAGTTTTTGGCGGATGAACACCAAACCACATGGTCGACCAGCGCCACAGTGGCCGGCGGATTAGCTTTTGTCACCCCCTTTTTTGAGTGCGGATGTGGTTTGTTAACGAGTGGAGTACTTTTACTATTATGGGACCGAAAAAGACCCCACCACAGGCAAGTGTTAAGCCGAATAGGTTTAAAATTACGGTCAAGCAGAAGGAGATCATCAAAAAACACGAACGAAGTATACGTTTGTGTGACTTAGCCTCCCAGTACCATTACGTTAAGTCGACCATTGCTGGCATCCTAAAGAACAAGAAAGGTATGAAGGGTGTGTGTGTGGCTAAAGATGTTTCCGTGTTGTCTAAGCAACCGTCTCAGGCAATAGAAGAGGTTGAAAAACTTCTGTTAATTTGGATTACCGAAAAGCAGCTAGCAGGGGACAGTGTGAGTGAGGGTATTATCGCAGAGAAAGCACGGCAACTTCACTTGGATATCATCAAGAGGCAACTACAGCAACGACCTTCACAAAGGTAAATAAAACAACTTTATTATGCAGTACAGTTTATTTCTTTAATTACAATACAATAGCACATTTATTATACACATAAAATAAGGTATATTTTGTGTAGTTTTAAGACTTATTTAGTAGAAAATTATGTTTTATGGGGACCTGGGAACCGATTATTCTCATTTTAATGGTTTCCTATGCGAAATAAATATTTGGAAGATGAATTTTTCGCCTTTCACACACTTTCTGGGAACCAATTAAGTTCATAAACTGAGGTATCTCTGTATTCGATTGTCTCTTTCAGAAGTTTGCAGCAGATGAAAGCCTGATATTCTCGACCACGATTTTGAAACCCACCAAAACAAATGCAACGCGAGGCTTGATATCGGTAAGGCCAGATGGCAGACGACGAAAGTTAAAACCTCTGAAGGAAAACGAACAGTCTGCAATTGCTTTTCAATTAAATGTTTTTATTTTGTTATTTTAACAGAAGTACGTCATATATGGCGCAGATCATGTAGCAATATGGGTTAATCGTAATAAACATACGACAGTGCTAGCACAGTGGAGTTACAAAGTTGAAAATATGCGTAAAAGGTGCAAGGGCATCCCTGAAGATGCATTGTATTGTCTTGAAAGGCGACGGGTCGATTAGATTAGAAAAAGGTTTTAAGATTACTCACGAGCGTTTGCACAATGGCGTGGTTTGTGGCGTTCATGTACGAATTGAGGGGGAAGGCGCACTCGCCCTCGCAGTAGTACGCTGCGTAACCTTCAGGAGCGATGATCCAATCCTGGGCATGGGATATATATTTGC